>NW_008675220.1:660-32295 GCF_000695815.1 Acanthisitta chloris
CAAGCACCGCTGTCCCTCTTGTTTGCCCAGGCACACTACTGGCCCCAGTTCAGTTCACTGCTCACCAGTGCCCAGGGCCATGCCTCATAGCTGCTCTCCAGCACTGCCAGCCCTGTGTTTCTGCAGCACCCTGCCTTCCAGTGTCTGGGCTCAACATTTGCCTGTGTTAAATTTGACAAGGTCCTTGGTGGCCCTTTTTCATAATGCCCCTCAATGGCAGTCCTGCCACCAGCATATCTGCTGGTTCCCACATCTCGTAGTACCTGGAAACTTGATGCACTTGCCCTCTGCTCCCTCCTCCAGGTAAGATCTAGCAGCTAAGTCCATGCAACATAGTCTAAAGCCCCTGTCCTCCCTGTTCAATGGGTTTGTGTTCATTTTGTGTTGCTGGCTTCAGCATTTCTGCAACACAGCTTCCCACTGAAATATCTGGGAAAACCTAGTTGTTCAAAGGATTCCTCAGAGTAACCTAAGGTAAATTCACTTCACTTCATGCTTTTGAGTCATCACCTAAACAGATCAGGTAGAGTGAGAAATTTAAACAGTTCATTTCCTGAAAATGTCTTTCAAAGCTACAAAAGTAATCCAGATGATGTGGGATGTCAGAATCTTTTTGATGGACTACTCTGATAATCACTTTCTACGGGTTCATGAGCTCCAGGGAAACATGAACAAGCATCAATTCATAGAGACCTGCATTTCAACAAACACTCTTCTAATTCATGCCAATTAAACTCTTCTTAATTACAATATATAGTCTTATTTCTTAATTTTCTCAGAGTATGTATTAAAATTTTCTTCTCATGGAAATGTGTAGTCTAAGTACAACCACTGGCTGTAATATTAGATCATCTGGTAAGGCTGTATCAGGGAAGTACTAAGAATAGCTTAGTACAGAACAGTTCCATGGGGTTTTTCTGCAGCTGTTATAAGCATATGTGCTCTTTGTATGAGAACCCACATGTGCTGTTTCAGTTATTTGGCCTCAATTTTTCATAATGTTAGTAAATTTTGGCATGCAACAAAAGCCTTAACAGGCTTTTATCATTGTCATTTGAAGCCAGTGAAAGACCTCTGACACTCACTGGGTTTTCAAATTCCAGAATGACTGTGATGTAACCTCTGAATATACTTTAGATATTACCATTCCTGAATCCCATGCAGCATCTAGAACTTTTCCCCTTAAATTGGCATAGGCACTGCATCTAATCAACTGTGCTAACAGCCCTGGTAACACCTGGTATGATTGCTCCAGCCCACACCAGTTCAGGTTTTACCCATGATGATTTTTGGCTGAGAGACTTCATTGTGCTTTGAGGGCAGGAGGTTTATAACATCAGATTAACCATGTACATGATCTGCCTCTATAATAATGACTCCCAAATGTGTTTGATTTGGAAGGCATTAGTTTTGTATGTAGAAGAACAGACTCTGTATTCTTGTGGGGAGCATATACTTCCTAGCTTTAGGCAACAACAGAGAATGGTTTATGCAAAAACCCGTAACCTCCATGAAGTTATTACCTTTCCTTTTTTTTTTTTTTTTTTAAATTCCTTGTGCATAAATAACAGGTCCTTATTCACAGGTTTGCACAGTGACATTTTCAGGTTTGTTGCTCAGATAGTCAGATGACACATCTGCTGCATAGTTCACCCTTCAAAAATTCCTTGTTCCCTTTCCCATAGGAATAATGTATGCTGGCAGTGCCCTGAACCCAGCTCATTCAGCTGTACCCTGCTGTATTCAAAATTTGTACAGAATATATCTACAGCGTACAGAATTTACAGCTGTTTATCTTTTGCCTTAGAGCCAAAAATCATAGAATGGTTTGTGTTGGAAGGGACCTTCAAAGCTCACATAGTTCCACCCCCCCTGGCATGGGCAGGGACACCTTCCATTAGACCAGGTTGCTCAGAGCACCATCCAACCTGGCCTTGAACACTTCCCAGGATGGGGCATCCACAGCTTGTCCGTGCAACCTGTGCCAGTGTCTCACCACCCTCATAGTGAAGAATTTCTTCAAAATATCTAAACTAAACCTGTTCTCTTTCAGTTTAAGGCCATGTCCGCTTATCCTGTCATTACATGCTGTTGTAAAAAGTCCATCTCCAGCTCTCTTGTGGGCCCTGCTTAGGTACTGGAAGATGCTACAGAGTCTCCCTGAAGCCTTTTCTTCTCCAGGCTGAACAGCCCCAATTCTCTCAGCCTGTCCTTAAACAAGAGGTGCTACAGCCCTCTGATCATCTTTGTGTCCCTCCACTGGATTCAGTCTAGCAAGTCCACATCCTTCTTATGTTGGGGGTCCCAGAACTGGACTCAGTACTGCAGGCAGAGTCTCACCAGAGCAGAATAGAGGGGCAGAATCACCTCCCTCGACCTGCTGGCCTTGCTTCTTCTGATGCAGCCCAGGATACAGTTGGATTTCTGTGCTGCAAATGCACATTGCTGGCTCATGTTCAGTCTCTTAATCACCAACACCTCGAAGTCCTTCCCCTCAAGGCTGCTTTCCATTCCTAAGGTCAAAGAGGTGATAGATAAAACAAACCAACCAACAAGCAAATGTACAGTGACAGATTCAAAATAACTGAGTGACAACTTTAAGTAAAAGAATCAAAAGAAAATAACTTGCTTTCTCCTAAAACTATTTTCATTTATTCTTCCTTTGTTCCAATACTGTTGTTGCAAGTTTTCTTTAACTGGTCACTTAAGACTAAATATATCTCTCAGACATGACCATTCTGAGTGCAACAGAGAAGACTGGTTCCCTAGCTTTGACCATCACACACTTCTCTTCCCATCCCTCTGCCAGCTCTCCTCTCCTGTCCCATTAAAATCAAGCTCCTTTCTATCACTTTCAAAGCGTTCCACAACCTCCATCTCCCTGGTCAGCTCTGACTCAGCATTGACATCAACTTCTACCAGCTTTGACCCTCTCACATACAAGAAGATCTCCATAATCATTCACATGGTTTCTTCCTTGTTCTACTTGAAGTTTCTCCTTAAAAAGTGGCTTCTTTGTGGATTTTTGTTTGTTTTCTTACTTCTTTTCCTGTGAGACCTGTAAAAGATTGACAAAAACACGGAAACAGGTGTGCTGTGTCCAGCATAGGACTGTTTGATTGTACTTACTGGCTGGCTGGCTATTATTGTCTGCTGCCTTTTCACAGGCAAAAAAAATACTTTGGGAGAGGCAAGGGATTACTTTTGTTTCTGTCTTTCTATAGGGCCCAGTTTAATATAGGTACTTTGTTTCCTAACTGCTATGTTAACACAAACAGTAAGATCTAAAAAAGAGATCAGGAAAATTTCATTTCTTACATTGCAAATACTGAAATTCTGCATTATTTGTCTACCCAAGCTGCAGACATAGCCTACTTGCTAGATCTGATTTGTGGCATAAAGTAATATTTAAAATACAGTCTTTCATTTTAATACCATTCTGTTGACTCCTCAGTAAGAAAACTTTACCTAGGACTTGTCTTGTCAAAGTCCTGCACAATTATGATTTAGGTTTCTCTCCCAGTCCAAACTCTCATAGATAAAATCCTCAGAGACTTGAATGATCTCATTTCGGGACATATCTGCTGTGAAACGTTTTTGACAGGAAGCTGAATAATATCTCCACTTAATCTTTTAGAATAAATGGATTTATTCCTGTTTCAAAGAGCGACAAATTCTTGGCAGGTCTTTTAGCCAAACTTTATGAAGCCAGATATGCACACTTGCTGTGAATAAATTTTAATACCAAGGCACTGGATTAGCTAACTTTCTCCAGCAGCTTTGAAAAATGCCAATTTTTACACAATATATACATACAGAATTGTGCATAGTGGATCATACACCACTTTTGAAGAGCTGATGGCCCAAATAGACAACTGATACTGGTTACCTGGCAATATAAGCCCACACTAAGAACAGCTGACGTGGCTAATTCCATTAGTTTTTTCCTTATTGGTTTTCAAGAGGTTGTATCTCTTAGCAGGGATGGCTGAGCTGCACACACAGTGGTCCCTCAGCCACCAAAGTTTGCAGCTCCATGTGTTAAACTGGTTATTAAACTGACAAGTCCAGCTTGGTGTAAACTCTCACGAGCCAAGGAAGTAACAGGATAGGTGTATAACAGCAGAGATGTGTGTGAATGAGATTAAATAAAAATTCCTGAAACTAATGCAAAACCTCACAGTGGCCCACTACACTCTCTTCCAAAAAAATGTAGAAGACAGAATGTTTTCCTTAATAATGAATTTTTGAAAGCATTTTGCACCTTATTAACTCACACTTCATGAAATGTTATCCTGTCCTTTCCTGTTGCTGATTTAATTAGGCTGTCCTCTTGGTATCAGTGGGTAACATAATCAAGCATATGTTAAGCAGGCTACCTCACAAGGGAAAACAAAATTAGAAGTGTCATTAATCATTATATATGAATATTTGAGATGTACAAAAGCCTTCTACAAATGGCAGAGTTTAATTCCTATGGCAGTTCCCCAGTTTGCTCCTGACCAGACAGGAAAAGGGTAAGCCACATTTGTCCTTGTTACCTTTAAGACAGGGAATGCAGAGATCTAGGATAATATACCTCTTGCCGAATCCTATTACTAAGTGAGCCTGCTTTAAGTACAGAGTCGATCACAGGCTGCCATTTGCCTTATATTAATCAGTCTCCTTTCATATTTGCAGATTAACTGCAACACCAGAGAAGCAGAAGAGCAATGACTAAAGCTTTTTCCACATTCTCTGCACAGCTACAGATACTGTCCTCTCCAGTGTTTGTTTGGAAATCCTGGAAAATACACTGTGTAAAAAGATCTCATTGCATGCCCAGGCACATCCAAACTTTCCACTTGTTCTCAGGCAGTGGGCATGAGTACTGTTCCCTGTTAAAAAAAGGAGATCAGGGCTGGAAAAGGAAATGAGGTCTTTCAGTGCTCAGATTTCAGTCTCCTCATATACATGTGTTAATGTTATTATTTTATGCCTTATATGCTTTAATGGCACTATAATAATGCATGACACTTTACAAGTCTACTTGGGAAGAAATCTTGGCATCTGTTTTAGTTTACATTTATCTTCAATATAAAAAGATGCAAATAATTTGAGCTGAGGCCATCTAATCAGATTAACTTCGTGTTGGTGCATCTATAGATCTTATGTCCTTTGGCCATTGTCTCCTGCGCTTCACCATGCCAACATATTCTGATCTCCCTTATGAGCTGGTTTCTGCAGCTGCTGTCTTCTCCATTTTCTGGAAGCATGTCATACTGTAGGAATACTTCCACTGGCTTTAGCTGCACTTCTCACAGGGTAAAGTACAAGTCCACATAAGAGTCTAGATCTGTATTCCTGAGGGTGTGACTACATTACAGCACAGAGTGACAGTAACAGAGCAATGTCATCATATTCAATTCAGTTTCGATATCTGAATTTATTGCAGCCCTTGCATACAGTGCTTTTGTTCTTTCCAGGGACTTAGTCCTGGTTAGACTCTATGAATTGAACTCTGTCGTAAATCAAGCAGAAGATGCATAAAGGTTTGCTTCTCTATGAAGGTACTACATTAAAAAATGCAGTAAAATGAACAAGGCCTCCACTTTTGTGTTACTAACCAAGAGGTGACATGTAGAGGTGAGAGTAAGTAAAAAGAGTATACATAACTGATATCTTTTTTATTTTTCCAAAATATTTTGAGGCATTTGATTTCTAAGAGAAAACCAAATTGAGGCTTGGTAGAAGGTACCAGCAGCCAGTGGCTGTGCTGGACATTTCTGTTCCCATATGGCTTATGTGCTGTTTAGGGGTGGGATGAGAGATGAAACGCACTTATAGGATGAGCAAGAAAAAGTCCTGGCAGTTTTATTTTATTTTTCTGGTTGGTATCACATTGCACTGTTAGAAGCAAACTGCAACTGCCAGCTGAAGATGTGGGGAAAGCTCCTAGCACTGCTGTTTATGGCATGAGCCACACATGCACATCTGCATAGCAGCTACATCTGTATGCTTTTTGGCGTGGCTCAGAGAGGAAATTTTCTCACATTCTGTTGAACTGTTTCTGTACAATGTTTTGTAATTCCCTGCTCTCAACAGCCTGATGTGGTTTAGTACTAACAAAGTGTATGCATTTGTCATGTTGTCCCCACTTACTGTGTCTTGATTCAGTATATCTGCTCTTCTGTGTAAGCTACATCATGTGATTGATACCTGAAAACCACATGGAGACCACAGAGCTCTCCACTACCTCTGTTTTGCTGGGGGTTGGCAACTGATCTTAAGGGCCACCTGTCCTTTTCAGTCGTTTTCAGTCAACAGAGAGAGTCTGAGACACTGTGATTTCACAGTTAGTGTAAATGATCAGGATGGAGCAGTAGGACATCATTAACTTTGAACTAGAGAGGTTTATCATCTACTCTGTGCATGCGTAGGGTTAGGATTTGGTTTAGGGCTAGGGAAATGAAAGGTCTCAGAGTTGAAACACCAGAAATGTCTTGCTCAGCTCAAAGACCTGAGATGGCAGTTGGACTCAGGGCAAAGCTGTAACTCAGTCACACCTGGAATCATAAACTGGTCTTATCTCCTGCAAGGATAGCTGAGTTTTAAAGTTAGAGTCTGGGTTAGCCCTCTGAGTGCTACATTGGAGCAATGTGTAAAGGTAAAAAGTAAACTGTTCTTTCCAATATAGGCTACTAGTATTCTGCTGTACATTTTAACTCTGAAAATAGAAAACAATACTTTGTTTAAACAATATTCAAATTCCATTATCATCTTTGAACATTACAGAATGAATAAAGTAAAAGAAAATTTTGTAAAAAATACTATAATAATCCGGGAAGAACAGAACAGTATGGACAGTATTCTCTGCTAATTTGTAACAGATGCTACAGTGTAGGTGCAAAAGTAAAAGTAATTAGGCCTATTTACAGCAAAAAATAAGTAACTCTCATTGTTATGAACATCCCACAAAGCTACTGACAATTGCAGAAAACCTTTTCTATGGATGGTGTCCTTTTTTAATTGGTTCTGTGCTTGTAACAATCTATTTTGAAGATTTCTTTGACATGCAAGCTGCAGAAGAAGCAGGGGAATACCCAGCTGTTCAAAAGCAATTTCATCATCCACAGGACTGGATAATGAGAAAAAATAGGGTTGCCATGGTAAAGTATGATTTGTCTACAAATAAATGTCCTGCAGATAGTTTCTCCCTCAGACGACATTACTTTTCAGAACTTGGAAGAAAACAGAGGAGAAAAACAAATACGAAGAGATATGCAGAGGTGAAAAATGGGAGTGAAAAGGAAGTGAGACAAGAAAAGGAAGATTTGTTGAGTTCTGTTTAAAACCATTAGTGCCTGTTGTTGAAAATTGAGTTAAATTAACCTGCATGTGCCCTGTCTTGCTGTAAAGAAGCTTTCCAGAGACTTTTTCATCAGGCTGGCAATGAATCCCCCTCGTGTGGGCAAAATTCCTGCCCAAAGAAGTGCAGAAGTTCTGCACTCTGGGATTGCCTTCTTTGAGAGAGGCCTTCAGGACTAGTTCAGCTGTGTCAGGACTTTTTCTGTCTCCGAAGTCAGCAAAGAATTGGCAGACACCATGTCAGTATTGTATCCTTGGGCTTTGGAGTTCTATGGTCAGAAGTTTCTGCACTGACTTGGTCACTGGGCTGGGATTTTGTACAGCTTGAAGTCATGTAGTAATCTACCTCTTAGAGGGGTATCTCCTCCTGCCTTTGTCAGACCTTTATCTTTGCCAGCACTGGAACCATCTCTTCTTTTGAAACATGCTGAATAGAGCAAGGATGTATATATATTTATATAAACAAAAAACATGTTAACAGCAACAGCAGTTTCAGTTGTAACATCAAATAGTAAGTGTATGAGATTAAAAAACAAATGAACAAACAGAACCCCCAAACAACCCATCACCACAAAATCAAAAGAGCTGACATACATATGGCTCTTTTGCCTGAAGGGGCTGCAACTGAAATTTAACAGATTTATAACAAAGTGAAAAATGCTCTTTTCTCACTTCAGTTGCAAGGAAGTCAAGACACTTGCTCAACAATGACGATTGCAGAGTACCACAAAAAGTACAACTTCACTTTGACAACCCTCAAAAGAGGCAGTTCCAGCTGCTCCTTATTCTTCAGTTTGACACATAGCATAAATGTACAGGCAATGAGATAAAGATATATTTAAAGATGTACAGGCAGGTATCACCACAGGGTTCTCCCAGCCTGTTCATCTTAAATGGCAGCATTTCAACAGATTGCATGCAACAAAGATCTCTGTAATGTATCACTTACTTTGACTACAGGTTGTAACTTGCTACCTACCTGACGAGAAACCTGAATGGCAGCTCCACAGCCTTCTTGCATAGGCAGTTAATCCTGACTTTCCCCTTGTTTCATGGGGAAAACGGGACTTTTGTTTCCCTGTTGCACCCATTTGTTTTGATATCTGAATTTTGTGATACTCGAGCAGTTGTTGAAAATCTTTAAAGCAGCATTTATTGCAATGGTATGAGAAAGGAAGTCATTGGAAGAAGAAAGGAGGAATATGAACAGCGTGGTTGTTTACTGTTTGGAATCATCCATTTCATTCCTCAGCAAGAAGAAAGCATGCCAATAAGCTCAGATGTTTATATATTCAGTATTGCTTAAACATTTAATGCCTGACTGGCATTTCATATCCCAGTTTTATACTTCAATCCACTGCTTCCTGATTTATCCTGCAGTTGGTGTGAGAAGAGTAAAGTTTCCTCAACTGAATTGTTATGTAGCCCATGGTAAGGGAGTATAGGACCTAAATAATGGCCATAAATATATCAGACCTGGGAGGTACAGAAAAATTCCTCTATATTCTGTTCTTTAAAAGCCAGTTTTCATGAGACACAGCACCATTTTGTTATTCCCGATTTGCTTTCCAACCAAACAGCCTTGCCAACTTAAAAATCTGCAGGGGCAAAAAATATATCCCACAGGTTAAAATATTTGTTCCCTAGGAATTATTAGACAACTGTCAGACATTATGAATGCTTCCTGGTTGGCAGAAGGAATGACTGACTCACACTGATCGTCTCCAAACAAAAAATGACAGCCAAAAAAAAAGTAAATCTAGAAACTTTAGAGGTTCTTCTTCCTGTTTTTAAAGCTAGCAAACAGATGAGGCTATTTCCTCTGAAGTTTTTCACTTAGACAAAAAAAGAAAAGCCAAAATTACATCCCTTCTCGTGGCTGTGGTTTTGCTCTGTCAGCTAGTTTGATCAATGTCTGCAAACAATCTGTGTATGCACCCTGGGCATCTCACGCCAGGACTAAATTATCAGCTGTGCAAGTAGTGGTCTTTGCACAAAAAGCTGCACATCATGGTAAACAAATTTCAGCTGGCAACAAAATGACAGATCTGGGGCTTTCTTGCAGCCATATAGAGACAAAAGCAGTGAGTGAGGATTACAGTATATGGCAAGGTCCAAGGGGGAAATGACTAATAATTAATGACTCTGGGTATGAGGTTGCCACAACAATGTGCTGTCATGGACTGAGTCCTATGACCAACTTACACAATATGTGTATATCACTTTGAGTTGTATTGTCATCTGGTTAGGAGTATTCCATTTTTAGTTCCAGAATCATAACAATATGGATTCAATAACTAGCAAGCTGCTAGATCCCCTATTTCCATCAGTTTGTAGACATTGATTGTTACTTGTTCTTCTGAGACATGCTGTGATTCTCACTACACTTTGTGCCTCATCTGGCATTCACAGTAGTACCTTAACAACCTGTTTCTGTTGTTTGCCCAAGGGAAAGCTCACAGACAGATTTATGGTTATGATGTGCCAATTTCCATAGCCTGCTAGGGAACAAACCAGTGTAAGTGATGAGATATTCAGTTTTGTGAGGGTCAACGTGAATCGGTCTTCTGCAGATCTCTAGTGTGAGGCTCCCACACAGATGTTACAACTGTCACCTTGACACAGCAACAACTTCATCAACTTTCCCAGACTGACTCTAGGCCACCTACTGCTCAGCAATGCTCCACCTTTCCCGAGCACTGGAGAGCTTACTTCTTTGTCCAGACCTAGCATTATGAAAAGGGAGAGCTGGGCTGCAGCAACAACCTTCAGCAACACAGGACCTTCATCTTCTAGTTAACTTTCTATTGATCTCCTTTATAGCTGGCTGACAGTCTGGAAATAATTACCCCAACTGACAAGCAACTAGTAGTGAATAACAATATGAATGGATGGTGCCCATCAGTCCAAGTTATATGACAGCTTACGGTGTCACTCAGACCACCGGTGAAGCTCTGGGCTGAAAGGGGAGTAGAAGTGCATGGGAGTAGATAGGAGCATGTACTGCTGCTATTTTTATGGCACTGTGTATAACAGACAGAAGAAAGCTGATGATGCTGTAATCTTAAATAAAGCACTCTTTAGAATTGGTTTGTCAGCTAGGATTCCTCCCTGCAATTTCTCTATGAGTAAGCTTTTCTAAAACTTACTGTGAAGTTCGCTTTGGAATATATTTTTAGCACCGATTCACATCACGGAATCCAGAGGCTGACAGGCGCCTCTGGAAATCACCTAGACCAAACTCCTGCTTATGTAGGGTTGGCTACAGTAAGTTTACCAGGACTATTGTCCAGGTAGCCTTTTAACATCTCTAGGACTGGAGACTCCATCACCTACCTAAGAAACTTGCTGCATTGTTTAACTGTAAAAACACTACAAAGTCTTTTGTTCTACTTAAGTGGAATTTCCCATATTTTTGTTTGTGCTTGTCCTGTCACTGGGTGCCACTAGAAGAGTCTGCCTCAATCTTCTTTATTCCCCCCATCAGGTATTTGGAAGCATTGCACTCCATTGTCTGATGGACACTGCAGCCATGGCTGCCCTCAACATTCACATTCCCAAACAGTTTTTCTCTGGAAATGACAGGAAAAACAAAGTTTCTTTGGCTCCTCAGTCACCTGTGTCAGGAAATTGTCATCAGTGAAGTCCAGAAAATTTTTTAATTACTTGCACTTTGCTGCATTAACCCTGCAGCAGATACCAGGGTGGCTGAAGTTTCCCATAAGGGCCAGGGCATGTGAAAGTGAAGTTTCTTCCAGCTGTCAGAAGGACATCTTATATACCTCTGTTTCCTCAGCATGTGTT
The DNA here is from genome assembly GCF_000695815.1 of Acanthisitta chloris. NCBI lineage: Eukaryota > Metazoa > Chordata > Aves > Passeriformes > Acanthisittidae > Acanthisitta > Acanthisitta chloris. The sequence goes on from NW_008675220.1 coordinate 11,812, forward strand.
CCGTAGAAGACACCTTAGTCAACACCACCCATGTGTGTCTGCCATCCCAAGGTAGTGCTCCTGCTCTCTCAAATGAAGGGCAGCTCCATCTCCTCACTTCCCCAGCCTGTCCTTCCTAGTGAACTTGTTTCCAACCACTGCAGCACTCCAGACATGTGAGCTATCCCCTTGATTGCAGTGAGACCATAACCCTGCAACTGCACACAGGTCTCTAATTCCTCCTGTTTGCTCCCCATGTCACAATAGATAATTAAAACATAATTGGTGCTTGTAACTGAAATTTAGAATTAAGAAAAACATATGTAATTTTAACCTCTATTTTACCCTTGTTTGCAGTTCTTTAGGAATAAAAATACTGTAACCAAGAAACAAACAGCTGTGATCTTTTCTCCAGCATAATCCAAAGACCTGTGAAAGCACTCGGCATTAGATGGAAACAGCAAAGAATTCAAGGGAATAATTGAGCCATATTAATTTTGCCTAATAATTCCTTTTCCAGAAATAACTTAATTTCAGTTTTGTTACTTTAAAAGAATACATCATGTCTGAATTCTATTTGGTGCCAGTCATGAAAGGTAGGGAGAAAGCAAACTCCATCCTTGCTTGTGAGACAGCCATAAGCTGAGGAAGAACTGCAAGACCTTGAGAATCTATCCAAATCCCCAAAGGGATGGTGACACAGAGACACTGACATTGGATGTCACAGATCCTTTCCCATGTGTAGCAGAGTTAATCACTTAGGCTAAAAGGATATGTTCCATTGCTCTTGGGATGTGGAGGAAACAGCGCAAATCTGTGCTCACCAGGCATATTTATGAGGCATTTTGAACACCTGTGTGGTTTTATCATATATTGGTCAATGACATTGTAAGATTTCAAAGAACAGCCAGACTGAAGGAAAACTGTTAGAAAACAGGGAGGAATACAAAGTGGTAGGATGGGCAGCGAGGTCTAATCTGTACAGGACAGCAGAGGTGCCAGAAGAAGATGAGACTGGCTGCAAGAGCAAAGAAATCCAAGCATGTACTGCAGCTATTTTTCATGAAGTAGAATCACAGGTAGCAGCCTCATTTTCCCTTGTAATGTTAACTAGCACACTGTAATGTTTGCTAAAAGACAGACTGGCTTTTGAACAAATATGAAAATTAATATATTTCTGCTATGGCAGAAAAGCTGCAGCTTGCAAGAGAAACTTGTGCCACAACAGTAGCAACAGTGAACAAAAGCAGATGGAGAAGGATCATGAATGGCATGTTTCCTTCATACAGAAAACAGACGTTAAACTATCTTGGATGACCACAGCGGCCATTTAACAATGCAAAGTTTTAAAAATCAACAGACATTGGTTATTTTTGCAATTCGATAACTTCATGATTACAGCTGCTTAATCTATGTAAGATCTGCTATCAACTTACAAGACAATTCAGTTTATTTGCTATTGTGCTGCTACTTTCCTCTACTCTGGTAATTTTAAATTTCATATCCCTTTGCTTTTCACTTGAAAACTTGTATTATATATTTCATAATACACTATGATTCCACATCAAATTTTTAAATGGCATTTACAGACATCTCTATAATGTTTAAATCATTCTATAAAACAAAATGTGAGTGATTTGAGCTCTGTTTAATTGAAGACTGTAGGAAAGAGGATACAAGAATGGCAAATCATAGATGACTGAGGCTGGCAGGGACTTCTATAAGTTATCTGGTCCAACCCCCTGCTCAGGCAGGGCCATCTACCGCTTGGTGCCCAGGACCACGTTCAGGTGGCTTTTGAATATCTTCAGGGATGGAGACACCAGAGCCCCTCTGGGCAACCTGTGCCAGTGCTCTGTCATCCTCACAGTGGAAAAAAAATGTGTCTCCTGATGTTTGTAGGGAATCATTTCTATTTCAGTGTATGTCCTTCATCTCTGGCCCTGTCATTGAGCACCTCTGGAAAGAGCCTGTTTCCATCCTCTGTGTGCTCTCCATTCAGGCATTTGTACACACTAATAAGATCCCCTGTGAGCCTTCTCCTGGCTGAAGAGTCTCAGCGCTCTCAGACTCTCAGACATCAGAGGAGAGATGCTCTGGTCCCTCCTTCATCTCTGTGGCTTATTGCTGGACTGTCTTCAGTATGTTGGTGTTTGCTGTGTACTGAGGAACCCAGAATTGGACTCAGCACTCCAGGTGTGGCCTCACCAGTGCTGAGGGGTGGGTCATGATCACATCCCTCTGCCTCCTGCAACTTTTATCCTAATGCAGCCCAGGATGCCATTGGCACTTTTTTCTGTTTTGCCACAAGGGCACATTGCTGGCTCATAGTCAACTTGGTTGACCTTGGTCAACACCAGGATCTTCAGTTCCTTTTCTGTGAAGCAGTTTTCCAGCTGGGCAGTCTCCAGAACTTACTGGTGCCTGGGGCTGTTCCTCCCCTGGTGCATGACATTGTACTTCTCGTTGTTGAAACACATGAGGTTAAACACCACATAACACACCATGAAACAAAGCATATGTTAACTCCTGTTCAGTAGAGTTCCCAATGCAGTCAGAGTACTTTCATGTACTGTTATCTCCTGGCTATAAGTTACCTGCTCAACCCGAGAGCATCACACAGCACACTTCTGCTGTGAATACAGGGGTAGAAAATGTGACACATGGCCTGTGTTTGTATGAAACTTTGAAGACACTGCATTTTCCTTCCCTAAAATAAGATGTGTTCTATTCATGGCCTAACTATGCATTGTGACCATTGGTGTTTAAAGGTATAATGCTGGCAAATCTGAGCTCAGATGAAAAGATCACGGTCAATTTAGTATATGGCATGGATGTGGTTGCAGTAAAGCAAAATGGTTATTAATCTACAGCACATATGCAAAGTGAGTTTATTTTAACAGAGATTAGCTGTCTCGTTTTGAAGAAGCCAGAAATTTGATGGAAAAAACATGTGAAAATCTATGCCAAAAAGGTATGCCACAATCAACAACATCTTCCTACTTGGAGTCCTCAGATTCAGTCCTGCCAGGAGCTTTTCATAATTGCTGCAGGCAGCTTCACACAAAACACAAGTGTGAAAGAAGCAGATATTCCTTCCTGCAGACATGTGGGGAAACATGGTACCCATCAGAAATTAATATAATTTTTGTATGAAAGTCATAGAATCATAGAATCACATAATCATAGAATTATAGAATTTGGGGGTTGGAATGGACCTTACAGATCATATGGTCCCAACCCCCCCTGCCATGGCCAGGGATGGCTCCTCAATAGATCAGGTTGCTCAAGGTTTATTCAGAAAACATAACAAAATTATTAATTTAAACAATTCATGCTTAAGAACTACCTGTGCTGGTTTTCTTCAAATAGAGTAACTCCCAAATACCACCAGAAGCAGAGACTTCTGTGAGCAAAAGTGAAAGCATCTGGTTTTAAAGAGCAGTACAGTAAGTCTTCAGAGATTTGTATAGACATAAGTCACATATAGTTCCTAATTCTGATCTCCAGTATATTCATGAAAACCAGGAGAAAGCTTCCCTGAGCCAGTGGAACTACAATTCATGAGGAAGTGCAATTTAAGAAGGAAATACAAGTTCAATGCTGTAAAACAGCTGGTGATCATCAGGCCTATTGAATTCAGACCACAAACTCGTTAAGCCAGGAACTGCTTCTTTGTTTGTGGCTAATGTCTTACTTCTTAATTGCCAGTGTTATAACAAAATGAGAGTAGAAAAGAAAGCTCTGATTTTTTGCTAATTCAAAGCAGAACTAGAACTACAGCAGTTTGTTAGGATTGGAAGCTAAATTTTGACATGGATAAATAACAGAAACACTATTACACTATGTCAAGCACTAGAGAGCTCAGTCACATTTGACTTTGCTATGGTCACATATTCTGTTCAATGCCAATATTTTACACAATCCTCTGCTTTTAAAAATAGAATTAACCATTCATGTTTTTCTAGGTAGAGTTAAATAAAGATTCAAAATCTCTTGATGAAAATAGAAGAGAAAAATACCAGTATTGAAAAACACAGACTTCTGAAAATGTTGGCACAGCCAGAATTAAATACTCAGCCTACTTCTGCATGTCTCATACTGACGTAGTACCCTGGGTTTGTTTGCAATATTCTCTGAATATTATTAACTAAGTCTTTCCACTGATGGTTCCAGTGTGCCAAAACAACATACTGAATTTTGAATATAGAAAAAGAGTGTAGCAAAAGGCTAGAGAGTAATACAATACTAATATTTAACTAATTTCTATAATAGACATATGGAGGAAAAAGTGAAAAAGAGAAAAAAAAAACATGATCAGATATTGCTTTCAAGAAACAGCACTCAACTGTGCTTCCACTGAAGGAAGAAATGGACTTTCTCTTGACAATAATGGAAATAAGCAAAGGTCTTCAGTCACCTGGAGATGCTGCAAACTGAAAAGATGTTTATCCTTGAAGACTACATTGGAGACAAAGAGAACATTACATTTTAATTTACTTTGTTCATTGTTATTTGGCACTAGAAATAGAAAGGTAGTCTCAACAACAGCAGAAATTTCAATCAACCACTAGAATATCCGAACACAGTAATGAAGATGCTTACCAATTTTTTTCTCTGTGGCATCCAGTGGAGGTTATACTGAGAACTTAGGTCACAACAACCCCATGTACAGGCTGGCGGAAGAGTGGATGGAAAGCTGCCTGGCAGAAAAGGACCTGGGGGTGCTTGTTGAGAGCTAGTTGGATAGAAGTCAGCAATGTGCCAGGTGGCCAAGAAGGCCAAGGGCATCCTGGCTTGGGTCACGACAGTGTGACCAGCAGGACCAGGGCAGTGATCACTCCACTGTACTCTGCACTGGTGAGGCTGCACCTTGAGTACTCTGCTCAGTCCTCTGCCCCTTGCAAGCAGAAAGGCACAGGGCATGTCCAGAGAAGGGCAAGGGGGCTGGGGAAAGGGTCTGGAGCACAAGTTTTATGAGTGACTGAGAGAGTCTGGGGGTTTCAGCCTGGAGAAAAGGAGTCTCAGGGAGATCTTATCTCTCTCTACAACTACCTCAAAGGTGGGGGAAGCGAGGTAGGTGGCAGTCTCTTCTCCCAGGTAATAAGCAACAGGAAGAGAAGAAAAGGCCTCAAGTTGCAGCAGGGGAAATTTGGATTGGATAATATGAAATAACTCTTCAGCAATAGGGTCATTGAGGACTGGAACAGGCTGCTTAGGGATTTGGTGGAATCACCATCCTTGAGGGTGTTTAAAAGACACATTGCCTGGGGACACAGTATAGTGGTGGAGTTGGCAGTATTACGTTTACAGATGGACACGATGATCTTGAAGGTCTTTTCCAACCTAAATGATTTTCTGATTGATCATATTATTCTAAAAAACGTCACAGGACCCTACTAGCATAGCAACATGTGCTTTTAAGCGTCCTCTGAGCCGCATGGTTGGGAATCGTCTCCAAGAAAGATCCAAAGGACAAATGGAGAATAAATCCATAATGGTTATGATAGACATCTTACTTCAGCTCATCCTGCACATCACAGCAGAGGATAAAGATTTCTTCTTTCAGAACAGTATTTTTCAAAATGAGTTACTGTGTGAATAGGTTATTTTCTTATCTCAGTGTGCATTTTTTCCTAAATATGTTTGAGATTCAAATTTTCTAATATACTTAAAATCCGCCCATAACAGTAGATTAAAAATTCTCCTTTCTCTTGCAACAGTATGTAAATTCATGTTCAGAATACCACTTCAGCTGTATGCAAAACAGCTGCTAGTTCACTGGGATGCAAACTTAAACCCACTACTTGTTCCTGTACACACCAATTAAGTTTTCTTTGTGACCGAAAGGTGTACACAAGAGGCAATGGATCAAATCCTAGTCTCATTCAATCAGACATAAAAGTCAGCAAGTCAGAAAGCAAGGCAGGCAGAATAACGCACAAAAGAAGCCAGGTGTTATAGGCAGGAGCTCTAATCTGCCCAGAAAACAGCTTTAAATGCTTTTTCCTTTTCTTTTCAACCAGTTTGTGTACAGCTGTGACAGCTATTTAACCATTTCTGCCACTACTTATCTTGAGGACAGTTTTGCTGCTGTGAAGAAACTTTGCCTCCCTTTACCTTCACCAATTGTGATTGTGGAACTCCAGCCACCCCACTGTATTCAACTGGGTCTTTGGCAAACTCCTCTTCCCCTTAAGAGTGGTGTCTCAAAGACTAAATACTGATTTGCATTTGACAAGCATTCCTGTGTTGAAAGAATCTGCAGAGTGTTCACAACTGTGGGTAACTTGCATTTGGAGCCAATCACTACATAACTTCAGACACAGATTTAACTTTGTGAATTTTAAAAGCCTTTGAAGCTAACCCCAGGACAATTGTCAGCATTTATAATGGTGATTTCTGACATGCCACTGGGGATTGCTTCATAATCAGAAAGAAAAGAAAAAGAACCACAAAAGTAAAAGTCCTGCCAGAAAAGGAGTAGACCAAGTCAGACAGATGGTTAATATTATCTGAAAGGGCATCCAGATTTGTGATTTTCTTTTTCCTTAACAGCAATGTCAATAAGCAAATTAAGAAAGCTGTTAATATTTCAATTAACTGTTCAAACACTTGTCTCCTTGTATTCCTTGGATGATCTGTCAGCAGCATCAGCTTCATCTCTCTGTATGGATAAGTGGAGATAAATGAAGAACTCACTCTGTTCCAGAGACTTTTAGTGGCAAATTGTGTGCAAAACCAAAAGGCATAGCATACAGTCTGCCACGCAGTATTACTGAAACATCATGCTACTGACATATTTTGCTTGTCCTGGACATGGCAGGGCATGGCAGTATGCACTGACCTCCTGGGACTGCATGTGATGAGAGAAGCCACACCTGGTGCATTGTGTCTTCACACTGTTTGCAATCATGCATGTATTGGAATGGATCTATTTCAATACGAGTCCATTTCAAACCCAGACATATCTGCCCAAGTTTCCCTTGCCCCATCTCAGAGCACAGCAGCACATTCATCCTGAGTGATGAACAGGAAAAGGTTCTTCAGCAAGGCAGGCGTTACAATAAAGAGTTAGAATACTTACTTCCATACACTCTCCAATGGTAAAGGAGATTATATCAAAGTTCATCTCTGTGCTTTTGTTTCTCCCATATTAGTCCACTCTGTAAACGGGTCTGCAAGAGGCTTTTTTTTCTTGACGCTCAAGCTTCCATTCAAAACCTAGAATTCTTGGTCAGCAGGCTGTTAACCCCAGGGCTGGGAGCCATGTGCCTTTCTTCTTGTATGGCTTCCACAGTTGGACACTATAATCAGGATCAATTATGGATTTATTTTCTACAAAGAAAACACATGGTTTATGCATGGTTTACTCTGCCTCTTGGGGCACTGATTGAGACAATTCAGATTCCCATGTCACAAACAGAAAAGAAACTCTTACAAAAGAAATAGCAGAAGATTTGGCAGACAGGATTTATTGGAAAGAATTCTTCCTACATGTAGTAGGTCACAGCATGGGCAAAATTTGTCATTAGAAAGTTACTACTAGATCATGAGAAATCCTTTGAAAATATTAGGGCAATCTTTCTAAAAATCTTTTGAAACATCTGAAGATAACACTTAAAAGACAAAAGAAGTACACAGATGAACCAAAGAAGAAAGAGGGAGGAAACCCTAGCTTATTCATACATGAAGCTTTGTCTGTACAACAAATGAAGATGCAGGCTTGTACAGCCCAAACCAGTGAAGCTCATCAGAAGATGCAGCTTCATCAGACACCACTTTCCTGGAATCACACAGCCTTCTCTGTGAAACAGCCACATGTCATCATTAAGTGCTTGAGAGCATGGACCTGACAGTGCTCCAGCATCAGCTGGGCAGGGGGATGTGCTGTGGGCTCATGGCCTACCAGACAGAGGAATTCCTCCTGATGTGTCTCCTCACCAAAACCCAAATTATCAACACGCACAAAAAATCAGGTCCATGCTGAAGAGTCCTTGGCTGTAAGAACACCTCACTGATGTAAACAGTGGCTCCAGAAAAACAAAGGCAGCCAGGCTATAACACTATTTAAATGCAGATCTCAATAATTCTGCTGGTTTGCATGCCACTAAGGGTACAATGCCAGTGTATCTGCAAAGTGCCTGCCTGCAGCCTGTGCTGCTGCGCTGCAGTCCAGACTATGCTCACACAAGAGCCTGTGAAACTCTTTGTGCATCGAGAAGCAGAAAAAGGTGTCTCCTAAAACAGCATCTCAAGAGACCCATCAGGGCCCAGCTGAGCCAGCAGTCACAGTAATCTCCAGAAGAGAGATTGCAGACCTATTATACCAATTACACAGCTGTTAAGAATATCAGATATCAGTATTCTGAAAGTTTTATTTGTCATTATTGCCAGATGTCAAAAGAATTATTCACATAGATGCTAGTGATATCTGAGATGCCTGCAGTGAGGTTACGGTGACCCATAGAAAAAGTCTCAGTTCACATTCCTGTGGTCTGGGACTTCAGATGAGTCCTATCAGCAGACAATTTGTACATTTAATGTTGATTTGTTTCTAATTGTACTTGAAGCTTCAGCTAACAAGACCTTATCTACAAGACCTCGAAAAGGTCAGGCATGACCTAGTAAACCATCAGAACAATGGAAAGGCCTTTACAGACATAATGCATCTCAAAACTGAGGAAATATGTTTAAGGTTTGCTACTTTATTCTAGTTTTCCCAACCAATTAAAAACTATTTTTCAGTTGTTTTAAAAAGAGGTTACTGAAGTAACAACTACTTTCCTTCAACTCCTCTTGAATTAGGAGGAAAAGAAATGAGGAAACAAAAGAGAGGGGTTTGTATATAGTTTGGTCTGCACTTTTTTGTAATGTGTAGCAGAAATGTGGCTAATAACTCTAGCATACCTCTCTGAGGGAAAAGGTTTCATTTTAAAATCACGGTTCCTTCTAAAGTAAAAACTATCAAACAGTAGGACGGGGATTTGCTAGCCCCAAGATTCACAGGTCATAAAAACTCAATTTACCTACTCACCACATACATCTGCATGGCTGCTCTGGTTTTTGTGCCATCGTCACAAGTATTTTAATTGCAGTTATTGATGAAATGCGAAACAGGAAAAGTCCAGTGGAACAGAACAGAGTGAAGAGAATGGACACAGAAATGGCTTTGAGACCTTCTCTCTGCCTACATCTCTTCTGGAAGAGCTCCTGCATGGGCTGTCAGCATAACCAGGACTCAGGGATGTCCAGGGATAAAAACCCTTCTCTGCTAGTTGCAAAGAGTGAGGAACAGAGTATGAGACAATAACAGTTCTAGCTTGAAACATGTTTTGTGTCGTCTTTACTGTGTTTTAATTGGTTAAATTACCATTACTTTTTCTGAGTTTAATAGGGATTGGTCCAACTGCTCATGTTCATTAGCACAAGAGAGCAAAACAAATGTCATGCCAGACTATGAGGATTTGTTTCTACAGTTTAAATAAATAACCTGTCTTATTTTCAGTATGTGTTGGGTTTTTTTTTTAAGTGAGAACTAGAACTAGGATGTTGTGGACAATGCTCTCAGGCACATGCTGTGATTCTTGGGGCTGTCCTGTACAGGGGCCAGGAGTTGGACTTTGATGATTCTAGTGGGTCTCTTCAAACTCATGATATTTTATGATTCCATGACCCTATGAGTATTTACTTGTAACATTTTTCCCACTCTTCTAACTTTAAAAATAAATAAATAAATATAGAAAAATATGTAACATACAGGCCTAAAACGAGAGTTTGGCCCTGCTTCTTTAATCAAATGTAGAACTTGTTCTCCACATGAGAATAACTTGGATAAAACAGTAATTTCTTAACAGTGTTGTCATCACTTGTGTCTAGGAAGAGACAGAGCTAAATATTAGTTAAAAAAGGCTTCCAACTTCAGCAATCCACTTCCTTCTTGCACTTACTTGGTCCCATTTAAAATTTTCCTCTCAAACGCCTCCAATTTCAATAACTCTTTGGACTTTTTCTGAGCTGAAACACAAATATTCTTTGATTTCATTCTGGAGTCACAGAAAATTTACAGACAACTGTAAGCTTTCTCACATTTTTCCTTTAAAATATCTTCTATAGGGGAAGAGGAAGAAAGGCAAAAAGAGTGCATAAGGTAAGCAGAAGAAATAATGAAAATTTTAAATGTGGACAATGGTAAACTGAAATCTTAAATTTTTTTTTGAAAGAAGAGATTGTGTCCAAATGATAGCTGAAATTAATTTTTCTTTTGAGATCAAGTTACAGTCATTATTCTCTCACAGCAATAGCCAAAATCAACACCACCACTCTTTTCTCAAGTGCATTTGAAAACAACACCTTGGAGAAAGAAGCAAGCATAGTTAGAACAATGTGTACCTAGCATGAAATGCCTCAAGGTCTCTGAAGACCACACTATTGTCGATGCATATAAGAGACAAGCCCTGCAAACACTGATTTATTTGGTACAGTAGACCTCCCAGATACATACCACAATATGAAAGACAGTAATATATATACCTTTCAGCTCCACTGAAGCAGGAGGCATAATCTAAGAATTGTCTGCGGTGCCCTAGGTTTTATTCATCAAATTCATATCGCATCTGTTGCCCGGCACAGAGCTCTAGTGATTCTAATTCTACTGATTTTGCATCTTTTTCCGGCATCAATGACAGACTTTGACTTCTGGAAGGGTAGAACAGAGTAGAGGAGAAGCCATGGATCTGAACAATGCATACATGTGTCTTTCTCACAGTCCTAAGTATCCTGTTATTGGCTTTGTGTGCTCCATTCATCATCAGTATGTTGCTAAGGACAAGTATATCCCAACACATGTGATTCTAGGATGCTACTTCTCCTGTCAGTTGCCTTTGCATTTTAGAATCATAGAATCATTTAGGTTGGAAAAAAACTTCTAAGATCAAATCGTAATTGTGATGTGCCTTGCTGGTCAAATTACAGAGGACAGGACTGGTTAGTACATGGCTAAACCCTAGAAAATTATGTCCTATGATAACTGAAATAATTCATGTAAACATCAGATCCCAAGGTATACAGAGGTAAGAAAATGTGGCTACCTTTAGATACAGCTTTGAGAAGTTAATTGATACTACAGCAAAAAACCCTAAATCTTTGCCCTGAGACAAAACCACTCTAAAATCTGCTGCATAAAAAGAGTTCACATAAAGATGTTTCTGTTACAGCTAATGTACAAAACTAAAATATGTGACTGTGATTTCCCCTCTTGGGAAGACAAGTTCTCAAAGAATTAAGCCATGGCAGTTTTCTTCTAGATGAGTATTTCTATCGGTACACATCTCGAAGTTAACTGTGATGCAAGAACTGGGTGTCACTGCCAGATAGTAGATTATCCTGTGTCCCTCCCTCTCATTTCACTCCTGAATGGATTTCAAATGTAGCATTATGTTTCCAATATGACTATGTGATTGTAATGCTCCGGTTCAGACAAAAGAGTCAAGTTGCTTGTACATTTTCAGCCTTTCACTCAGCATTCTCCTAACTTTAACATAAATTATAATGCTAAATAGTCCTCTCTATGCCTGGAAGTGTGGCAAAGCATTAACTGTAAAACTTAGTGGATATTGCAAATAAAATCAGACTTGGTAATGCTCAGAGAGCATGAACCAAACACCAAAGATTTGCTTTATTCCCCAGCACCAGTACAAGTTTACACCATTTCTTTCTACTCCATAGAAATCTTCAAAACCCTATTTTGGCTTCAGAAATGTTAAAAGATCAGGTTGCACCTTCATCCGTGTCCCAGGACAGGAAAAAATAGACAAAAAGTGTCAGCAAAAACTGCTGTAGACCAGAATATTCCTCTTCATCTAGTCCTGAATTCATGGGGCTGAGTAAACCTATTTGACAGGTCTTTGTAGGAAAAAAGGGTGAGAGAGACTGGATTAAGGCTACCTGACAATGTATCCACAAGTGAATTGACTAGCCCAAATTTCTAAGGGAAAATGTCACAGCTAAAATCTCCTTAAACACAACAGAATGAATGAGATGTGATGGGAAACCCATCAAGCCTTAAGTCCACTTTGCTGTCCCTTTTCCCAACTGAAAATCAAGATTTTCTCACCTAAGAGTAGGGACAAATATTCAGATAGGGCCTGAAGCAGACACTCCAAGATTTTGCTGCTGAATGAAGCACCTAAGGTGTCTCAGGAAAGATGGCCTGTTACCACAGGGATTTCAGAAGAGTCACAAGGTCATAGGAAATTCAGTTTGAAAGGAACCACAGAGGTCTCTGGTCCAACCTCCTATATCAAGATATAGCAAGACATAGTTTTAGAGGCAGTTTGACTGAGAGTTACATACTCTTCTATAAACTGTGTTGGTATTTGTTGTAGACAAATATTTAGTACCATTACTACCATTATGGGCTAACTATTCCACCAGCTGGCCAACAAACACAGCCAAAGCATTGAAACTGAAATGAGAATAGGAGCCTTTCTCCAGCAAATACCAGTTCAGTATAATTTGAATACTGATTAGGACAGACAGTTTAATTTTTTTTAATATTATTTTTCAGCAGCCCTGGCAAAAGTTTATTACTTGGAACTTATCAGCACAATTTTTTAAATTATTTTTTCAGTTTGGGATTTTCTTTAATTGCTGTGAGCTTAAGCACAGCAGTTTTAAACATTTGTTTAAATGTTTAAAGAGGCAGAAGTGACTGTCTCCATGACAAATATCACAATTCAGTACTCAAATATAAGATGTGAGAATGAGACACAAACAATTGGAGCTTCTCATGTTCAGAGACAAGCAAGAGCAATAAAAGACTGATATCACTCATCCATTGAGGAAGGAAATGTAACATCTAAAGCACGAAGAGATCCCAGGCTACAAGCTAGGATGCACAATGTCCTGAGTAGGTGAGATATGAGCAAAAATCCCAGCTAAGCATTAGGAACACAAAACATAGCACAGTCTGGTTGTTGAGCTTTGCACTAACCAGCAAAAGAAACATTTCAGTCAGCCCGTTCTGGGCAGGGTAACAATTTCCATGTCTCTGCTTTGATCATTAGACACTTAGATAATCCAAGTTTTACTTCATGTAGCTGCAGGTTAAAGACTCTCTCTCACAGATTCCCTGAACAGACAGCAAGGTCCTGAATTGCATCATGAAATACAATGCATTCACTAAATTACTTGCCTTGGTTGCCTTCAGAATTTTTATTATATTGTGACTATTAAACTGTGTGACAGCTCTTACAGAATAGAATAGAATAGAATAGAATAGAATAGAATAGAATAGAATAGAATAGAATAGAATAGAATAGAATAGAATAGAATAGAATAGAATAGAATAGAATAGAATAGAATAGAATAGAATAGAATAGAATAGAATAGAATAGATTATTTCAGTTGGAAGGGACCTCCAATGACAATCTAGTCTGACTGCCTGACCACTTCAGGTCTGACCAAAAGTTAAAGCCAATTAAGAGCATTGCCCAAATGCCTTTGAAACAGTGACAGGCTTGGGGCATTGACTGTCTCTCTAAGGAGTCTGTTGCAGTGTTTGATCACCCTCTTGGTAAAGGAATGGTTCCTACTAAAAAGTCTAAACCTTCCCTGATGCAGCTTTGATCCATTTCCACATGTCTTGTCGCTGCATCCCAGGGAGAAGAGGCCAGCAGCACCCTCACCACTCTGTCTCTGCAGGAAGCAGGGGAGGCCACCCCAATGCAGCATACAGTAGGACAATCACCTCTTTTGATGGGCTGGCTGTGCTGTGTTTGTTGCACCCCAGGCTGCAGTTTGACCTTGTGGCTGTCAGGGCACGTGCTGACTCACACTGAGTTTAGTTTCAACCCCAGGTCCCTCTCTGCAGTGCTCCTCTCCAGCCACTCCTCTCCCATTTATACACCTGTGCCTGGCATTACTTCACCCTTGGTGCAGATTCTGGCATTTCAACTTAGATAAATTTCATCCCATTCATCCTAGCCCAATACTCCAATCTATCTAGGCCAACAACACCTCCCAGCTGGTATCACCAGCAGCTTTGCTAATGGTGCATTCAACACCTACAGCCAGATTGCTGTTAAATAAATTGAACAGAGCTGGCCCTAGAAGTGAACCCTGAGGTCACTAGCCAGATGTTAGCCCATTCATTATAATCCCTTGACCTCAGCCCCACTTCAGTTCTGTCCCTTTCAGGCTAGGATGCTGCAGGTAGACAGTAAATACTTATCTAGCATTTTTTCTGTATCACTAAATACACAATTCGCTGAATTGAGTGTGATCAAAGTAACACATAGTGTTTGTGACTACAGTGAAGAAATTTATTCTTATGGCAATAGTAAATTACAGCAGTCTAGTTGACCAGAACAATATTAAGTAAAGAAATCATTTACTATTTGCACTAGATTAAAATCTGAAATATTTCAGGAAGTTCAGTGACAATCAATCTCTTTAACTAATAGTTATTATAATTTACCAGCTTTAACATAGCCTAATTTTTATACACATTACATGCTAATTTATCATACCAGCTTGTAGCATGATTAATTGTCATTAATAAAATAGCAACTTAAAGAACAATAAACTGATATTCTGGCAAGAATATCCAGATGTGATTGAGCTATAAACACATGAAAGAGAAATTAAACCTATGATGGTAGGAAATCTGCAACTACAGTACCTTTAGCTACTGACTCTTCACTGACAATCTAGAAGAAGACTAAGATAATTATATCCTAATCCTATCTGATATTCTGTCAAAAGTAGAACTCTGCTTTTATCCCTCAACCTGATTTTCAGTGAAGACATATAAAAAAGATGGCCCTGCTAAACAAAACTCACACTTCTGCCACCACAAAACACACCAGTTCTTAATAAAGAAGGGATATGTGCCCCAGATGTAGTGCAGTCATCAACAGGCCTAAACAGACAATGAAAACACATCCCAAGTGCTGTCCTAAATCATGTTACCCAGGAATCCATCTCTTAAATATACTATTTTTGCAGCAATGACACTCTTCAGCTATGAATTACTGAAATAAATAATATTTTCAAAAGCATTTGTCATGACTTAGAACTGATCCCATTGAAGCCATAAAGGCTACACCAGAACAAGCCCCCTTCACATACCTTGGCCTTTAGCACCTAACTCCTATTCAAATCAAATGCCTAGGTAAGACTTAGGTAGTAACTTGGAAGTGCACCTGATTAGTTATGCTCTTTTCTCATGCTGCTCTATGTCGTTGCTGAGCAAAGCATATGCAAGACCTGGTTCTCATTCATCTTTTTACGAGAGAATTTTACAAGAACAGAAATATCAGCTGTCTGTCCTGGTGTGCTCATCACAATGAATTACTAAAGGTAGTTCTGTTACCAGGATGTTCCCACAGGATTAGAAGCACCTCAAGAGCCTATCATGTACTCGACATACAGGATAGGCACAATGCAGACTCACCTTTAGACTTGCACTTTCTCTTTTTCTATGCTGTTTGCAAAGCAGATTTTAACAAGCTTAAAACCTAGCATAATCTTAGGCTAAAGCCTAAAAATACAGCCTTTATCATGATGTGAGTCTAACACAAATGTAACACAACAAGAGCTCCTTATGAAAATAAGAAAGGCTTATTACACAAGCCTCCAGAGCAGTCTCTGTGAAACCCAAAGTCCGATTCCAGATGTAGATTTGCTTCCAGATCCAACAAAATTTCTGTTTTCTCATGTTTTCACCCTTTTATGGATCCATCTCCAAATAAAAAGAGAAAAGAAACACATAACTCCTACCTGTAGGCAAGAATTTATTTTCCAGGTATACCCATAGCAAATACATGACAGTAAACATTCTTTGGTTTCCTGAGATGGTAAGTTCTTTTAAGAAGCACCTGGAGGTACACAACAGTTCAATATCTCTGCATGTTAGCTTACCAAGACTTACTGTCTTGTACAATTAGTTATTATAGAGCAACAGGTGCAAATGTTTTGTAAATGCTTTGTTTAGACTCCAAGAAGTTGTCAACAGAAGAGATTTATGTATCTTTTCATGACCTCTTGCTGATCTATGAAAATAATGGATAGTTCAAACACTAACAGTTTTTCTCATTCACAGAAACTGCAAAAAAGTATGGAAGTAAGGATGAAGTAAAAGGTGTTTCATCTATTATTGTGTGGGTTATCGTTAGTTTTTTCCCAGTAACATATCATTTTAATAACCAGGATAGCTCTAAAACACAGTAAATAAATTAAACATTGCCCTGGTTTTTGCTAGCTTCATAAGCAGTGGAAGGAACTACTTAGTACATGGGCTATTTTTGATGGTAACTGGACTGACAACATACAGGAGGAGAAATGATTACAACTTCCACTTTAAATGTTATGTTGTGTTTGTAGAAACTTAGGCCAATTAAGTTTCCATGTTTGGAACAGCTCCAGTAATTTGACACAATCACATTTAGAGCTCTCAAGGTTTCACTTGAGTGCATTGCTGTGTGGTGGCTTCATACATAAAGTACTGCAATGAAAAAAAAAAGAACATTCAGACTGCTTTTACATCTGAAAAACATATGAAATAACATATGTCTGAAAGACATGAAAAAAAATTAGGCTGTACCTTATTCCAGATATTAATGGCAGAATAATTTATCTTCTTTCAGGTTTCAATTGCAGGGCAAGAAACCAAATAATGAATAGCACATAAAATGTTTATAAGAAAATCCCCAATAAAACCTACAATTTCTAACTCAGAGTGGCCAGTTTTTGGGATGGGGGCTATAGTTATTTTAATTCCATAGAACTGAACTCAAGCCATCTGCATATTAAAAACACCTAAAACACTGAGAAAATACCTTCCTAAAAAGTCCTGAAAAATTTCCATTTGCTGGTCACAAGCTGAGAAACATTTTACTATTTATCACCTTGATGCAACACTTAGCTATCTCCCTTTGATTCTGAGATTAGATAGTAGAGGGAAGAAAAAAGTCAAAATTATCTGGCTTTGGTAACTGACTACTGACAACAGCCCTAAAGAAAAAAAATATTTAAAAAAGAAGCCAGAAAACAGAACCAAACACTGAGAGATTAAAAGAAGCAAAAGCAAGAAGATTACGTAATTTCCAAAAAATGCATTTTAGAAATTCTTTCCTACTAAGCCAAGTATTGTGGCTGCCTGGAGCTGAGGAAACATAACAAGACATGTTCTTGCTGGCTTTTACAGCTGGATGCAGTATTGGATAGTCCAGACTCAGGGGTATTCATTCAGGTAAACACAGCGACCATTCATAGGTTTACTATTTCCTGAAGTTTTCTGATGATCAGGACATTCAAGTTTGACCACTTTCAAATTCACAAGAACACAAACAATTAACATCAGTCATGTAAGAACAAATTTTATGTCTGCAGATACTCAGCTAAGATAAATCATTGTATCTCAGTTAAACAATGTGCAAGGCATTGATATATCATAATATGTCATAATAGTTTTAATACATATCTGTCAATACTCTCATGAGATAGAAATGCCTCAAATTTAACTTTGTGGTCTAAATATAATTGTCAAAGGAATTTTAAACTGATTTTCTGTTTAACTGTGATATGGACTTATTCAACTCAGTTCAGTTTCTACCCTCAAAACTCTGAAAGGAGGTTTACAAGAAAAACTGAAAATCTAATTGAAATGACTCATACTGGTCAGAGAAACAGGTGTAGTTAGATGGAAAGTTACTCTGGAATACAGCTGAGGACGAGCTCAATACCTGTTTATCTTAATTAGTGTCAAATTCTTTGCATCTGGTGGCATGAAGACATATTTACCATCATCTGTTTTATCAGAGTGAATTTCTTTATCGAATAGTATGCGACAGCCCACATGTTTTCAGCCTTATCTGCCCCCTTTTTAAGGCCTTTATTTTAAGTGTATTTCCAGAGATGCCTGAAAACTGTCCTCCAACATTTGTCTACTAAAACGTCCCAAAACAGGAGGACAAATAGGACACAGTTCTTAATTCACTCGAAGTTTCAACTCGAATCCACTGGTTATTCACATCTTTATGTATGCAGGAAGCAATTTAACCACATTACAGCATGTGCTTCACAATATAAAATATCTCTGAACAATACTCTGTACATAGTAAGCCTGATTTTCATTCCTGTTTTTCAGCCAGAGAGATAATGTAGTAGACGAACTGTGTGGAAAGAGTTTGTGCATGCAAGAATTACCACTAACAACCCGCTAAAGTCCTAGGGGACCACAAGTCTTACACTGCTCTGTTTCTACAGCTCAGTGTTGGAGTTATTGTCCACTTCTACTTACCTGAAAATAAATTACTACATAAAATTGATTCAACAAAATTAAGCTGAGTAAGCTTTCTATGCTTGTGGGAAAGCAGGTGGGGATGAGTCTATTTTGTTAACCATAGACTTCTGGGACATATACTAATTTTCTACTACAAAATCCCGTATAAGAAAGTGACTCTTGCCAAAATCTCCCTTCTTTCTAACTCAGATTAGGATGGTGATAAAATATGAATTCATTCTTCAGAGTTGAATGTGCCTCCTCAGTTATCAGAGACAAATTAGCAGGACAATCTCTTGGAAGGCAGTGTGCATTTTTAGAAAGCAAATGTAGTGTTCTTTGAAAGAGAAATCATATTTGGATGAAATATCAAGATGAATATCAAGTATGTACTACTTAGAGGTGACATAGAGGTGGGAAAGGAAAGAAAGAAGAAAGTAAAGTACAACAGGTAAGACACCAATATGGCATGAGTCACGGTAGAGAAGGAGATTAATAATTGCTTGGTGTAGGCATCTTATCTATGCAAAGTATGGGTTCAACATGAATTCCTTTCAAAATTGAGAAAGTTGACCTATGTGTTTTAGACTGAGAACCCCCTAAATGGCTCATTTTGGCAAGAGATGTATACATGTTAAATAACAGGTTAGTGGTACCTTAAAAATGCTTACATTACCTACATCAGTGATACCACTAAAGCACAGATCTGCATAAAAACGGTCTCATGTGGGTACATAGCACAGACACAAGCAGTGCTTCTGCTCTTCAGAGCAGGCTCTACACCTTGCCATGGTACAATGTTTAGAATTACATCTCTGGATTTGGGGGATAGAATAAAATGCCAAAAAACAATCCTAAAGTATAACTAATTACTTCTCAGGAGTTTAGATGCAGGCATATCTTCCATAAAATGTTTACAGGCTCCAGCATGTAGATGCAGCATGTAAAATGCCTCAAAATAGGTTATAAATCCTAGATTTCCTACCAGGACTTAAAAGTCCTCATCATTAGCATTCTTTATTTCAAAGTCATTACAGTGCTTGCAGGCTTACAGACAGGAATATTTATTTTTATTATGGCTATATTTTATTATAGCTATAATTTTATACTGTCACTGTAGTATATATTAGTTGGTTTTTCACGTTTAGATTAGTGGAAGTTTTTGCTGGTATGCACATATAGTCATACTTAGGTATTATATTGTGCAACCAGTAGATTTGCAGATAATATGCTGACAGCTCTTAACCTAAATGACAATGGTTTCAAGACAAAGAAGAAAAATAAAACACATCTTTGTTTGTAAAATCCAACATAAAGTACTAAGTCATCTTAGTCAAGAGTCACACCAGAACATATGATTGCTGACACTCAGTTGTGACATTTGTGTATCCTCAGCTGTATCTGCACCAAAAGACCAAGGAGAACAAAACAAAGCAGTAAAATACATACACACACCCTCTGCCTGCAAGGTATATAGTATCCACTAGCATCTGAGTTTTCATTTAAACTGCCTTAACACATTTCAACTATGCTTTTCTAGCATAAGTATCACAGGGAATCAGTTTGAAAGTCAACATATTTTTACTGCTTTTTTTCCAGTCTTGGAAAGAACTTAACATACTGACAACCAAGAGCAGAACAAAAGGCAGTTCCTAAGTAGTGTGTTAAAATCAATCGCTATTAGTTTGAGTTTCCAGACTTACTGCATTCTGTCTGGTATGAAGAAATGCTTAAATAGTAAACAATTAAGGACAGAAAACCAATATGAATCAAACAATTTTACAGGAATTTTTTAGAGGATTACATTATTTCCTGCATTCAGGGGTGCTTACTGCTGAAGACTTAATAATATGTATCTGTCACAAAATATTGCTCCTTCTGCCTTCCACAGATAAAATTGGTAGAGATTCATCCTCGGGTCCTGATGAGGTTCATCCTTGGGTCCTGAGGGAACTGGCTCATGAAGTTACTGAGTCACTATCTATAATTTTCCAGAAATCCTGGGAGTCAGGTGAAGTCCCCGACAACTGGAAAAAGGGAAACATAACCCCCATTTTCAAAAAAGGGAAAGCAGAAGAACCAGGGAAATATAGACCAATCAGTCTCACCTCTGTGCCTGACGAGCATGGAGCAGATTCTCCTGGAAGTTATGCTTAGGCACATGAAAAACAAATTTAGAGGTGATTGGTCGCAACCAACATGGGTTTACCAGGGGCAAA
>NW_008675221.1:0-3205 GCF_000695815.1 Acanthisitta chloris
CGCTCCGCGCCCCGCTCGCCGTGCTGTGCTGCTCTCTGCTCCTCACGCCCCTCACGCCCTGCTGGCGTTCCCCCCGCTCGCCTCACGCTCCTCCTCGCTCTGCTATCGCTCCCCCTCGCTCTGCTATCGCTCCCCCCGCGCCTCACGCGCTGCCCTCGCCCCGCATCATTCTCTCCTTCATTCGCTTCGTTCCCTTACCCGCATTATTCCCCGTCTCCATTCGTTTCTCTCTCCTCCCCGCATCATTCCCCTTCTCCCCTCGCTCCTCCTTGTTTCACTCCCCTCTCCCCGCATCATTCTCCTTCGTCTCTCGCTCCACTCCCTTCCCCGCACCATTCCCCTTTCCTCTCGCTCCACTCCCTTCCCCGCATCATTCCCCTTTTCCTCTCGCTTCACTCCTCTCTCAGCATCATTCTCCACTCCCCTTTCCCCTCATCACTCCCTTCTCCCCGCACCATTCCCCTTCTCTCGCTTCACTCCTCTCTCAGCATCATTCTCCTCTCTCCACTCCCCTCTCCCCTCATCACTCCCTTCTCCCCGCATAATTCCCCTTCTCCCTTCGCTCCCCTCCCCACACCGTTCTTCTCCCCTCGCTCCTCTCCATCCCTCGTCTCCCTCTCCTCCCTCCTCTCCCTCCCCGTGCCCCCCGTGCTCGCCCTGTCCCACAAGGTCGGTGAGGGGCTGAGGGGCTGGGGAAGGTGTTGGGTGCTCCCTGGCAGGTGATGGAGATGAGACACTCTTAGTAACGCCCTGGGGTTTGGTGCTGAGGGGGTACCAGAGGGGTCACACGCTGTGAGGTTGGTCCTAGTGGGATCAAACTGGTCCTGGTTCTGCACCTCAGCCCCACGCCAGCCTGAGAATGGCCCTGCCAAGGATAGGTAGCCCAGGTGGGGCACATTGCTGCCACAGCACAAAGAATCACACAGTGGTTTCGGTTGGGAAGGACCTTAAAGCTCATCTCATTCCAATCCTACCATGGGACACCTCCCACCAGCCCAGGGTGCTCCAAGCCCATCCAACCTGGCCTGGAACACTCCCAGGGATGGAGCAGCCACAGCTGCTCTGGGCAACCTGTGCCAGTGTCTCAGCACCTCACAAGAGAGAATTTCTCCCCAATATCACATCTAACCCTGATTTTTGTCAGGTTGAAGCTATTCCCTGTGTCCTGTCCCTCCATCCCTTGTCCCAAGTCCCTCTGCAGCTCTCCCGGAGCCCCTTGAGGCACTGGAAGACACCTGGAGTGTGTTTTCTGGCCTCTCTTGCCATCACTGTCACACCAAGGCACCACATTAATGGGTGGTTGGACCTCTGTGGTGTGTCAAGTGCAGCTCATTGCCCTGTGCTGGCTGCCCTGAAGAACAGGGTGCTCTGCTGCTGTGGTGGCTGAGCTTCCTGGCGCTGGCAGATTGCTTAGCCTCCCTCCAAATCACAACAAACTTCTGTTTCCTATCATTGTTTGTCCTCTGGCTGCCATGGACCAGCGGTTTGCAGTGTTTGTTTGGAGTGAGAGAGCCTTTAGAAGCTCCTGAGATGAGCCCAGAACTAATGGTCTGTGCTCCAGAACATAGGTATAAAGCAGCACAGGTGCTGGGTTTGGGATAGAGGAAGGAGAGAGCAGGATGGAGAAATGATTCCCAGTGTTCTCCCCTTTTGGAGGGATGTGTTTAGCAGTGTCCCTCTCTCTACACAGAACACTTGGCACTGAATTAATCCCTCTTGAGGATGGTGGTTCTGCCTCTTTGTGAGTTTGGTGACACTCCCCACACCTTTTTTTGAATAGATGCCATAAATCCACGGCTTGTCTCTGGATAAAAAGCAAGACATGCCTTTGAGATCTGGAGATCCATGTGGGAAAGCATAAGGCCTTTAGTACTGGCCTTTAATTTCTGTACCCTATAAAGGCCTTGTGCTTGCATAAGCAACAAGTACCAAGTTCTCTGAGAACTGGTTATGCTGTCTATTAACCCTAGATAGGTATTGAGTGACTCCAAGGTTCCTTTTCCAACTGTTTGATGGGGTTTTTTTTGGAGGGATGTGAATGCTGAGTAGCACTAGACTAGAAGGAATAACATGTATTTCACATACATGAATACAGAGCCAAATCAAGGCTTACTAACATTGCTAAACTGTGCAAATTCACAGATCAATGTGGTGTTCAGCAGTTTAAGGTGGTCAGGCAGTGGAATATTGCCCAGGGAGGCAGTGGAGTCACCATCCCTGGAAGTGTTTGAGGTGTCTGGATGTGGCACTGGAGGATCTGCTTTAGGGGTTGCAGCAGTGACAGGTTAATGACTGCACCTGATGTTGTTAGAGATCTCCTCCAGCCTTGGTGATTCTATGAACTAGACCTGGAGATCCCACAGGACTCAGACTATTTCAGTCTGTTTCCACAGAGGTGTCTGCTTGAGCTCTTAATCAGGACATCCTCTGTCGTGTCCCAACATTTCCCAGCACTAAATTCACCCAGTGACCATATATTTATTTTTTTTATGATCTGAAACATCCCAAATGCAAAACAAGATGTAAAAGGGCTTGTGCACATCCAGAAGCATCAAGACATGTGGCAACACCTTTTATACCACCTTTTATCCAGGTATTTCAGAGCGATTTACAGGCGTTAATTAATGTTAAGTGTTACAACACTCCTCCTTAATCTGTAGGGTTTAATATTCTTCAATAGCAGAATATTTAAACGTGACCTGTTCTGCAGGTTGTGTTTTCACTTGGCTCAGCTTCTCCCAAACTCTGGTCATGTTGCCACATGAGCAGGAAATTATAGCTAAAAATATTGCTATTGTGTGTGTGTGAATATATATATCTGCACTTCCCATTGCAGGTATTTGGCTTAGTTGGGTTTTTTTCCTCCCTGTAGAATGTAAATTATGGTCCATATTGCTATTTTACCAACTATTCCTGATAAAAATAGAGTAAATGTGTCATCTCTCCAACACCATTTGCATGGATGTCACCGTAAGGAGGTGTCTCTTGCTCAAGGAGCTGATTATCCTAGGGCAGGGGTGGGTTTCTGCTTGCAGGATTCCTTTAGCAGAGTAAATCCTTGTGGCCATCCAGGAAATATTCCAAACACAGTAAGAGCATAGGGTTAAATCTTGTCAATCACCTCTTTATCAGGAATCACAAATAGACCTAATTTCTCCCTTGTCCTCCCCAGTTTGGGGGTGAATGGGATTGTGGCCAGTGGTCT
>NW_008675222.1:0-19712 GCF_000695815.1 Acanthisitta chloris
CTCTTCCACTACTCAAGCACGGTTCCCTCCCACGGGCAGCAGTCTTTCAGGATAAGCTGGAACCAACATGGTCTCTCCATGGGCTGCATTTCTTCAGGGTATACCCACTCCACATACCCTGTCGTGGGAGCCTCCAGGGGCTGAATGTGTATCTGCAGAGGGACAGCTTGCCTCTCATGGTCCTGTCCATGGGCAGCAGGGGAATATCCAATCCAGCACATGGAGCAGCCCCTCCCTTTCCTTCTCTGGTCCTACGTGTTGCAGGATTGTTTCTTACTCTTTTCCTCACTCCTCACTGCTGGTCTGTGTTTTCACTATTTCTTAAATATCTTTTCCCAGAGAAGCCAACAGGATTGCTGAAGAGCTGAGCTGTGTCCTGTGGTGGGTCCTTTGGAGGACCTGGAACTGGCTTTCCCCAGGTCAGAGCAGATTGACCTTGTCTCACTGAGACTCCCACAGACCCCACAGCTACCAGCACTCAGCCTGAGCAACCTGTATATCAGCCTGAGGGTCACTGTGAGATGAAAGAGGGACTCTATTCCATGCCACATGTCGCACAAAACCCTACTCCCGGGTGTTTTTCTGAGCTAGGGTGCTTTGAGAAAAGCCAGTCTCAGTAAGATATTAAAGCAGTCCAGGAGAGCAGTCACGCAGAGCAGGAGAATCATGTTCTTGCATGAAGTGGTGCAGAGAGAGGACACGCAGGGCTGGCAAGGGAAATGGGCTCTGCACCCACCTCTGCACCCTGTGGCCATTCCTGCATCGCTGCTTGTACATCAGTAACCAGCGCTGGTGAGTGACAGTGATTACCATGTTCACACACCAGTTATCAACCGCTGCCAGACAATGATACAGCTCATAATGTTACAAAGTGCAGAGCCCCAGCAGAAAGAAATGTAAACCAAACTAGAGAGAAACATGTTGTTTCATTCAGTTGTTTCAGTCAGCAAATATCAAAGCACATCAGTAAGGTTTCCAGAATTGTTATTTCCCTTTGGATCCAGCCCATGTACCAAGTCTAAATGAACTTCTTATTGACAATAATTTAGCTCAAGGAATTATCAAAATGAAATTATAATAGTAATTATTTTAACTCATTAGAATTTAGTTAAAAGAATATGCATGAAACTTTCTTTAATGATGAAGAGAGAACATCTGTATCTGGCTGGAGAGTTGAAAGAGAGATTAAATGACTTGTTTTCTACAGTGAAAGATCAACATTGTACATGGGCTCCAGCTTTTCTTACAGTTCCTACCTCATGCAAACCTTGCACTTCACACAGGATAGAATCCTTAGAAGGGTCTTTTCCAGTTTGGGATTGCTGAAAATCAGAGTAAGGGAATGAACAACAGGAAATGCATACAGAGATACATAATTAAGAAATATCATAGGATTTTGCACCTCTGTTGCATAAATCAGTGTCAAGATCAAAGATATAAAGTTGATGCTGTACATCATGAAGAAGGAGAGAATAGATTTCATGGCTTTGATGTGGGCATCCATGCTGAGATTCTTCATGGAGTTTGTCTCCATTGTGCGTTTGTGTCTCCAGAGGGAAAAGAGAAGGAGAAGGGCAGAAAAGGTGACTGTCATGAATGAAATGGCAAATTCCATGCCTATGATAAAAAACATAGGAAAAAAATGTTCCTTCACTCTGATACTTGATTTCCAAGCAATTCCATGGCAGGTGAAATTGAGGTTATGACAGATAGCTTTATCAATAATGTTGTAAACAAGGATGCCAATAAGCAGGGAGAAAAGCACTGACCCCAGCAAGAGCCATGGCACAATCCTGTCAATTTTTACTTTCAGGTAGATGAAGAAGCTGTTCCTGAAATTGGCAATTTTGATACAGTAAAAAACACAAAGACTGGCAGAAACCCACAAGTTGGAACAAATAAAAAAGCTTCGAATACCTTCAACTATTTGAAGTGTTGGGTGAACACAAAGGTATTCGGGATAAATTATTGCGAGAAAGGAGTATACCCATGAGATACACAAATACCAAAATCTGAACCATCCCAGAAGCAGCAAGATCTTCTCACTAGAGTTTAAGCTTTTCTCTTTGACCCAAGCAATACAAAGCACAGAGACAATGAAAGCATTTATCCACAGGCCAGCAAAAGTCTCAAGGGTGATGATGGCCACAGCCACGATGCTGTATGAAGTGCCATTGGATTGCTCTGTAGAGTGACAAGCTTCCATCCTCCGAGATGGGGAGCAGTGCTGTGCTGGACAAAGGGGCTGTTACACCAATGCCTTACACAGGTCAGCGGTTGCTGTTCGCAGAGTGTCACGTATGGAAACAGGAGCTTTATAGAGCTGGTGTTGGTGGGGATTTTGGTGCCGCTCCTCTTGAGAGCAGGGCAGGTGCAGGGATGTAAATGTGCTGGGTATCCCCTTACCTGGTGTCAGTGCCACTCTTCACTATTTGAATTTTGGTTCAGGAGGGCAGTGTTTGGTGTCACAAACAACGGAGATGTTTTTCTGCCTTGGACAGTGTTGTGATTTCATGACTGACCCATGTTTGATCGCTGTCAGGATTCAGGGTCTGGCTTCTCTTGTTTCTTTGTTTCATGGAGGTGGAAGAAGGCATCTGTAGTGTGTTTTGCTGGTGCTGCATTGATTTGTGTGTTTAGATCTGTAAAATGTTGTTTTTGCCTGCTGAGTCTTGTGGTATGTGAAGCTGTGAGGGATGATGTTGCTTGGCATGTAGGGAATAGAATAAATTTTCCAGGGTTTACTTTTGAAAGAGATTGGGACTGCCATGTTAAAGGTTGAAGTGCACAAGCAGCAGCATGGAAGGAAGGGAGGTGTTGTCCCTTGTTCCTGTCCTTTCAACGCCTTTCACTGAGGAGATGTGTCTATATGAAATTCTTGAGATCTGCCTATGGACCTGAGCTGGAGTCTGAAATTAGCAATTCAAGTTCTGCTCTGTGCATACTGCAACTATTTCATGTTTAGAGCTTGTGCTGTGGAGGGTTGACTTTGGGCTCCTGCCTGACCCCTATCCAGTTCCTCTTTCACTCTCACTCGTAACAAGAGCAGGGATGGAAAACAGGATGAAAAAGCTCATGGGTCAAGATAAAGATGGGGAGATCACTCACCAGTTACTGTCACAGAAAAAAGAGACTTGACATGGGGAAAATGAATTTAATATATTGCCCATTGTAGGTAGAGTAATATGATGAGAAACAGGGAAAACTAAAACTCCTTGCCTTCACCCTTCCTTCATTACACAACAAAATTCACTTCTTTATTCCCAGCCTCTCCATCTCCTCTCTCACTTGGTCAGAGAGGGACTGAGAATGGAGTTTGGTGTGAGATTATAATGTCGTCTCCTCTACTCCCTCCTCTTCATATTCCTGCCATTCTCAAGCATGGATCCCTGTCATTCACTGCAGTGCTTCAGGGATAAACTGCCTCCAGTGTGGGCTCTGCATGGGCTGCAGTCCCTCAGTGTAGAGCCACCACACCTGCAGTGCCATGGGGTCTGGATGGCCACACAGCTCTATTGGGGTCTTACACACATTGCACACAGATTGAATGGCTTCCATCAGAGCTTGGTTCAGGCTGAACCTCTTTCCTCTCCAGAATCTCTTTCTTTCTTCTTTTATGACATGGGGAATCCCAGATCATTAGCCTAGCTTAGCTAACTAATTAGGCTATTAGTTGTTTAAGTTTGGCCACATCTATTACACCTCTATGTCAACTTCAATGCCCTAGCATGCTGATGCCATTAACAGCTGGAGAGGAATGCTCTGAGAAACTACTCCCAAGGAAGAACATTTTCCATCTCCTCTATCCCAGCTGACAGCCTGGGAAATAAGACTTCTCATTATGGAATCTTTGTGTTACTTGCATTAGATACAGCCTGGTTTTGTCCACCTCTCCAGGCTGCTCTTGTTTCATTTGCTATTGAGTTTTGCTGCAATAATGCCTTTGTTACTGCTGGCCAGACTGAGTGGCACAGCACTGCCCCAGCACACGTTGTTTCCAATGTGCCAGCCCCAGTGACTGCTGGGATGCTGATGAGCAGCCAATTTACCTGGTATCCATAAATCTGGCTGAGGCCTCTTGAAGATGAAGTCAGGAAATCCTAATCTCAAGAACCTTTATATTGATCTCCTGCACCCTTCCTGCCTTACCTCTTCTTAACAGTCGCAGCTCAGAACACACAGGGAGGAAATGCAAATATTTTACATGTTAAAAGGTTCAGAGCATCCTCTCCTCTTGTTTTATTCTAATTTAGGCACTATTTTAAATTTTGAACAATTTAGGAGTAAAAACTGAGAGTAAATCAATATTAAAATTCTATGGATATCTCCTGTGTTTATAGTTCTGAGATGCCAAAAAATTTGAAGCTTGTTATTAAGGGCATTATATATATAGTAAGCTCACATGGTGCAGCAGAATGTCTGTGCGGAGCTGGTGGCTTTGCTCCATACTCTCAACTGGGACAGCACTGCACTGATGTGACAGAGCTGCTGTATTACAGAAAAATTTTTTTTTCTTATATTTCCTTATATTCAAGAAAGAAGACAGAGAAACCAGCTTGTTTTTGGGAGAACTACACAGAGGAAAAATGGAACAAGAAGAGGGAAGCATTAGTGTGTTCTCTCTTTTTGGTAGCTTCTGGTGGTGTCTCTCTTTTCTTGGTGGTGGAGTGTAGTTGCTACTTCTGGCTGAAGGAGAGACATTGAAGTTGAGCTTTCACTGGACACATGGGTCTAACAGCCTGAATAGCCCATTGCTGGCCCAGCAAAAGGGAAACATGTTTCTTCCTTACTGCTTTCAGTCAGCTGTGTCTGCAGAGAGACTTGGAGCACAGCCTTATTTTTAGCAGTGCCCCCAGACATTTTTATGTCCCTGCACAGTCACTACTGGGGTTTGCAGGGCTCCATCATGGGCCCAATGCTCTTCAACATCTTCATAAATGACTTGGACACTGGACTTGAAGGGATACTAAGCAAGTTTGCAGATGATACAAAATTGGGAGGAGCTGTTGACAGCCTCGAAGGAAGAGAGGTCTTGCAGAGAAATCTTGATAAATTATGTGGCTAGACAATGACCAACAGAATGAAGTTTAACAAGGGCAAGTGCCAGATTCTGCATCTGGGATGGGGCAACTCTGGATGTACATACAGACTGAGGAATGAGATGCTGAATAGTAGTGCTGCCAAAAGGGACTTGGGCGTCCTTGTTGATGACAAGCTGAATATGAGTCAACAGTGTGCCCCGGCACACAGGAGGGCCAACTGTGTCCTGGGATGCATCAGACAAGGCATTGCCAGCTGAGTGAGGGAGGTGATTGTCCCCATCTCCTATGTGCTGGTGTAGCCTCACCTTGAAGACTATGTGCAGTTTTGGGCACCACAATATAAGAGAGATACAAAGCTGTTAGGGACCATCCAAAGTAAGGCTATGAAGATGGTGAAGGGCCTTGAAGGGAAGCCATATGAGGAGAGGCTGCGGTCACTTGGTCTGTTCAGCCTGAAGAGGAGGAGGCCGATGGAAGACCTCATTGCTGTACACAGCTTCCTCACAGCGGGAAGTGGAGGGGCAGGTACTGATCTCTTCTCTCTGGTGACCAGGGACAGAACCCCAAGGAATGGACTGAAGTTGTGGCCTGAAGGTTAAGGTTAGATATTAAAACAAAGGTTTTTCACCCAGAGGGTGGTCGGGCACTGGAACAGGCTCCCCAAGGAAGTGGTCAGTTACTGTCACAGACCAAAACAGACTCAATTTGGGGAAAATGAATTTAATTTATTGCCTCTTGAAAATAGAGCAGGATGATGAGAAACAAACACAAACCTAGAACCCCTTGCTTTCCCCTCCTCCTTCATCACAGGCTGAAATTAATTCCTAACTTTCCCAGCTTCTACATTTCCTCACCCACAGTGACAGAGTGGGACAGGGAATGTGGGCTGTAGTCAGTTCATAACAAGTTGTCTCCTCCACTACTTCCTCCTCACAGTCTGCCCGTGCATGAGCATGGGTCCCTCCCATGGGCTGCAGTCCTTCAGGATAAGCTGGTTCCAGCATGGGGTCTCCATAGGCTGCAGTCCTCAAAGATGCACCCACCCCACCTGCTCTGTCTGCCAAAGAGTGATGCAACTGATATTATTACACAGTACAGAGCCACAGCAGAAAGAAATGTAAAGCAAAACAGAGATAAACCAGTTGTTGTTTCAATCAGCAGATACCAAAGTGCTTGAGGAAGATTTGCAGTTTTGTTGCACTTTTGCATCCAGTCCATGTACCAGGCCTAGATGAATTTCTTATTGATGATAATTTATCTCAAAGAATTATCTGGGTGAAATTATAATAATAATTGTTTTAATTTAGTTCAAAGAACATGCATGATGCTTTCATAACTACCATGGTGAAGAGCGAACATCTGTATCTACACTGGCTGGAGAGTTGAAAGAGAGATTAAATGACTTGTTTTCTATAGTGAAAGATCAACATTGTGCATGGGCTCCAGCTTTTGTTGAAGTTCCTTCTTTATGCAAACCTTGCATTTCACACAGGATAGAATCCTTAGCAGTGTCTTTTCCAATTTGGGATTGCTAAAAATGAGAGTAATGGAATGAACACCTGGAAAAGCATCCTGAACTATGAAAATTAGAAACGTCATGCTATTTTGACTATTCAATGCATAAATCAGTGTCAAGATCAAAAATATAAAGTTGATGCTGTACAATATGAAGAAGGAGAGAATAGATTTCATGGCTTTGATGTGGGCATCCATGCTGAGATTCTTCATGGAGTTTGTCTGCATCATGCATTTGTGTCTCCAGAGGGAAAAGAGAAGGAGAAGGGCAGAAAAGGTGACTGCCACAAATGAAGTGGAAAATCCCAAGCCAGTGATAAAAAAAACTGGGAAAAAATGTTCCTTCATTCTGATACTTGCTTTCCAAGCGATTCCTTTGCAAGTGAAATTGAGGTTATGACAGATAGCCTTATCAAGTGTGTCGTAGGCAAGGATGGCAATAAACAGGGAGAAAACCACTGACCCCAACAAGAGCCATGGCACAATCCTGTCAATTTTTGCTTTCAGGTAGATGAAGAAGCTGTTCCTGAAATTGGCAATTTTGATGCAATAAAAACCACAAAGACTGGCAGAAACCCACAAGTCAGAAAAAATAAAAAAATTTTGAGTAGCTGTAACTACTTGAAATATGGGATGAACACAAAGGTATTCGGGACAAATTATTGCGAGAAAGGAGTATACCCATGAGATACACAAAAACCAAAACCTGCAGCATCCCAGAACCAGCAAAATCTTCTCACTGGAGTTCAAGGTTTTCTTTTTGACCCAAGCAATGCAAAGCACAGCGACAATGAAAGCATTTATCCACAGGCTAGCAAACACCTCCAGAGTGATGATGGCCACAGCCACGATGCTGTATGAAGTGCCATTGGATTGCTCTGTAGAGTGACACACTTCCATCCTCCGAGATGGGGAGCAGTGCTGTGCTGGACAAAGGGGCTGTTACACCAATGCCTTACACAGGTCAGCGGTTGCTGTTCGCAGAGTGTCACGTATGGAAACAGGAGCTTTATAGAGCTGGTGTTGGTGGGGATTTTGGTGCCGCTCCTCTTGAGAGCAGGGCAGGTGCAGGGATGTAAATGTGCTGGGTATCCCCTTACCTGGTGTCAGTGCCACTCTTCACTATTTGAATTTTGGTTCAGGAGGGCAGTGTTTGATGTCACAAACAACGGAGATGTTTTTCTGCCTTGGACAGTGTTGTGATTTCATGACTTACCCATGTTTGATCTCTGCCAGGATTCTGGATCTGTGTTTTTCTCTTCCTTGGTCACCTATGATGCTCACTCAGAGTGGCGTGTGCACTAAGATGGGGGATTTTGGTGCAAGGAACAAATTCAGGGAATCCTAATCCAAAGAACATGCATCCTGATCTCCTGTATCTTTTGTGACTTGTCTCTTCCTAACTGTCCCATCTCAGCACAGACTGTGAGGTTATGCATATATTTTATAATCAAAATGTTCTGGGCATTATCCTTGTTTTCATCTAATTTTAGGAACTATTTTACATTTTGAACAATTTAGGAGTAAAAATTAATAGCAAGTTTGTGTTAGAATTTTATGCATCACTCCTGTATTTACTGGCCCCAAGCTCAAGGTTGGCAATATGTGAAATTATATTATAACATGCAATGAAGTTACCCAGTGATACCTGAGCAATGTCCTGGCTGTCCAAATGCCAGTTTATTTGTCTCAGCACTATCGGTTTATGTAACAAAAGGTAAACCTCTGCCAGAATTACTCTAGTCAGGGAATTTTGCTAACAGCCTCCTGCTCTTTCATCCTGGTAGATAATTTTTATACATTTGCCTAATTTTTATGCACACTTATTCATTCTTTCTATCTAGAATTATAGATATTTATAATCCTTTAATAGCAGAGCAACTGCTGTTGCTATCCTCTGCCGTGTTTTTCAGATCTGAATGCTAGCAGTGTTAACCTGCAGGCATTCAACATGTTCAGTCTTGTGTTGATTTCAGGCCTTATGAAGGGGGACAAACTTACCTCAAATCTGAGAAGCTGGATGAGCAATATTTTCTTAACAATGTGGTTTGTACCACTTTGATATGACAGTTTTTCCAACTCAGGAGACATTTGTTTTCATTCTTGACTGTACAATGGCCATAAATACCTGAGCCACATTTTTTTCTCTGTGGGCATTTATTTTACATGGGAGTTAAAACCGATGCAAGCAGAGTAGCAAAAGGTATTATCTGCATTTAGTGACACCAGCTAGTACCTGTGTCTAGGATTCTGGGGTAGATCTGCCCTTTGGTGTGGGAAGACTGATGCACAGCAATTTTTGGCACTTCATACAATGCAGTGTAGGAGGCTATAAGGCCCCTGATGTACTTTCCTGCACTCTTATCTTCTGCTACTCCCCTTCCTATATTAGTTGAGGTGGGGCTATCCGGAGTTGAAGCACAATAACATTACCCATCACCAACTTCTCTACAGGAACTGCAGCCAGTTGAAGAGCATGCATGCGGTGCCCTCCAGGGAGGGCAAAATGAAACTGCTGCTGGATCACCTCTTCTATGGAGACAGGCTGTGAGAGCTGAGGTTATTCAAATTGGAGAAGGGAAGACCTTAGATCCCCTTCCAGTGCCTAACGGGGCCACAAGAGAGCTGGAGAGGGACTTTTTACAAGGGCATGGAGTGATAGAACATGGGGGAATGGCTTTAAACTGATACAGGACAGGTTTAATTAGAGAAGAGGAAGGAATTATTTACTGTGAGGGTGCTGAGGCACTGAAACAGGTTGCCCAGAGAAGTTGTGGCTGCCCCATCCCTGGAAATGTTCAAGGCTGGGTTAGTTGGGGCTTGGAGAATCCTAGTGTAGTGGAAGGTGTCCCTGCCCATGGTAGAGGGCTTGGAACAAAATGATCTTTGAAGGTACATTCCAAACCAAATAATTCTATGATTCTGTGATTCTATGAAAAAATAACAATAATAGGACAACATTGGGTTTGGTACAGAATAAAATCCTAGAGATACGGAATTCTAGATGATAAAAATATTTAAAACTTTTGTGGAAGTGTTCTTAGACAGATTATACTTTCAGGTCTCAAAGATCAGTCTACTTAGTGGTGTTCACATTTGCCACCACACTTATATCTCTTCTGACTTTAAAAAATTGTAGTTTGAAAAAGAAGAGTTTCTTTTTTTGCCTTGAAAAAATGGCAGAAAGAGTTCTGGATCCAAAACTTCTCTCCTGAAGTTGCAGTTTTTGTCAGGACTGTGTGCAGTCCCTCTGCTCTGTCAAAGGTGGCAAGGAAGAGAAGGGAAAGAAGGTGGAAAAGAGCTGCCTGGTGCAGAGGGTAGCCTGGCAGACAGGCATCCCTCTGTGGCATATGTCAGGTAACTGTATTCATCTTACCTAATGCTAGGTGTCCCAAAATGAACTTTCTAGACTCCTTGGTAAGCCATTTGGGAGCAACAGGTATTTCTGAAGAGCAGCTGATCCCATTCCATTATAGTGCAATGGAATCAGTGTGAATGTTATTGTGAGGAACTGTTTTTTTGTTGTGTTAATCTCCACCATCTGCAAAGGAATCCATCACTGATGACCAGTGGTGGGTGTGATCAATCCCACTACCCTTCTGAAGTGAATTTCCTTTGGAAAATGTCAGTTCCTGGAAACTGAAAACTCTCTGTATAAGTACATTATCATTAAACCAGACCTGACCCTAGTAGGGGTGTCAGAGCACTTGTCTCAGGTAGGAGAGGACAGTTGAGAGTACACTGTGATTATCCAGACTCCACACAGCTGAGGGCTGTGACAGCAGGCTATGAACTTTCCTGGCAGGAGCATTTCTCCTTTGCTCTTCACAAAAAAAAAAAAAGCAACCAAAAAAAACACAACCCCACAAACAAACAAAGCAAAAAACCAAACAAAATCAAAACCGTTGCAAAGTTCTTGTTTTCATTCCAGCACAGAATGGAGAAATTTCTGAAATGCCAGGAACTTTTGCAAGAAGGGAAAGCTGCTTCCCATGAATGCTTAACCAGGAGGAACATGTGCTACCTAATAAAAAAGTCTACATTTCTGGCATACAGGGTGGCCCAGCTTTTCTGCAGGTTGTATAGAGCATTCAGGACCTGCCAAGTCCCCTTTAGTAATAAGCAAAGTAGCTGAGGCCTCTTTGTGCTTTTCCTGACAGTGTTTTGGACTGGGAATAATTCACTTGGGAAAACACAGTCCTGCTGTGTCATACAGGTGCCAGTGGTCCCGAAAACATTTGCAGCTGCTAGGTGAAATTGCAATTAAGAAATTGAAAACCTTGTTAGGAGATTGCATTTACTCTCTAGCGATAAATGGGTTCAGCTTAATTTCTAGATATTAAATCTAATATGGCCACATTTATAAGGTCCAATGTCTCCATTTGAACATTCATTTTCATACCAAGGTACCTAAACGTCCAGGGATAGTGTTATATTGCCCTCTGATGAAAGCTGGATTTTGTCTCTGTACAACCACTGAGGCTCTGCCCCATTCCTCCCACTTCTCCACAGGCCTTTCCACCCTCTCTCCTCACCTCCTACCACAGTTTCAGACCCACCCTGACTCAAACCTCGCCTCTCTCTTCCCAGCTACCATGCACTACAATAATCCCAGGATGCCCTGCTAGGGTTGAGAAGGATGCAGATTGGAGCACCAAGCATGCTGCAGTTCTCTGCCCTTCCAGTTTCCCCTGCCACCACATTTGTCAGCCCAAGATACACGATAGAACTGTACTCCATGTATTAAACTAATTACATTTTTCTTTTCTTGCAAATCACCCCTTTGATTAGATCTGAAGTCCCAGTTTGTCCCTGAAGTGCCCTCAAGCCTCTTCACTACAAGTGCAGTCATCCATGACAGATAAAATATATTACTTCACTAAAGAAACTGTATTCCCTGGATTTTTAATTTTAAGAATTTGAACTAAGTTTCCCTGCGAATTTTGAGAGACTAAACACATAGGCTCTCCATGGTTTATTTTGGCCCAAACAGCAAAGTTCTGGGACACATTTGGGGATGCATACTTTGTGGAAGGTACTACATTGATGCATTAAATTGCATTTGTATAACATGAGACAGCTGCACAGCCATTGTCCTCGACAAACTCAAATATGTGTTCTCAGAATGAGTTATCTTTAGACATCCTTTTTAGGTTCTTGAGTTATTTTTAAATTAAGGCGACTAAAACCCCAGTATTTTTCAGACTGCTCTAATTTTGCTTTAATTGTTATGTTCCTTTCTCACCTCCATTGCTACATATCTGCAAATGTGGCCCCTGTGCTGTGTTTGGTCTCTCTTTGCTTGCCTGTGAAAACAGCCTTTACATGATGTACCTTGAGACATGCTTCTCTCTTACTAGTAGTGTGTGATGTTCAGCTTAGGTATCAGTGTCCTTTGAAATAATCATTCCTTAAGGGAAGTGTTGAAGAAGACACGTGTATGCTAGGTGACAGATCAGTCCTCTGGGGCCCTTCTTCTCAAAACAAGAAAAAATCTCTGTACTTTTTCCCCTGTAATGTGATCTCTTACAAATAGCTTCCTACTTTGATTTGTTTGGAGGAAAATATGTTGCTTAGGTTGAATGACTGACTCCTTTCTAGGGCAGGAACATTTCCCACTCAAACCGTACTTGCATTTGAGGCTTCTTCACACCAAATTCCGGTGTCTCCTGCCAACACTGCTGGGTGCAGTGTGTAAAGCACCTCCAGAGCACTTTTTCTTCTTCCTATTCAAGCCCTCTGTGTTGTGCAGTGGGAGGTGGTGGAGTCCATGACACAAGCCTTTTCCTGCCTAATTGCTGAGCATAAAGGTGGACATCCTCACTTTCATGACTTGTAATTTCAGATGTGAAATGAGGGAGCAGGTTTCCATGCCTGAGTTAAAGGCACTGAGGCACTTCAGGGCACATGAGACATTTGCAAGGGGATAACAGGAAAGATGCAGGACCAGTGGGAGAACTACAGGTTCAGTTAACCCTTGTGCCCTTCTTGTCCCCTGAGAAAGAAGACAGCAAAGTGCAGGACAAGAGCTTGTCATCTCTGAAACCCATCAGAAAATAAAGGAATATCAAGCTGGAAGGCCAAGGATCTACTGATATATGTGACCATCTCTGGAGGCAAAGTGGCAAACTGGGGCATCAATCCTGGGATGGGATCAGCTGTGGGAAACAGTATCAGGGCATTCATAATTATATCTCTTATCTCTAATACTTACAATGCCATGTTAATTCTTAACTATAAACAGCACTGAGCCAAATTCTAATGGTACTTAAGTGCAATAAACCTGGAATAACTGCTTAAGAATGTGGCTTTTTTCATGTGCTGACAGATAACAAGGACAATGGAAGGAGTCAGCAACTTTGGGCCAGCTTGAGGTCTTATGTGAAATCTGGGTGGGTCTTTCACCAGCTGCACTAAAGACATGAAATTATCTCATTCTTCCCTGTAACATTCCTCCAAAGTGGACTTAGGTAGTTGATAACAACAATGCCATCATGTACCATTTAAGAGGAAAATCTTGCTGTTGTAATAGTGTTTCAAAGGTAGAAAGTCTGAAGCTGGTTGGCTGATGCTCCGTGGAAAGCTCAGCAGCATGCCCTATATATTGCAAGAGATGAGAGGGATCTGCTTCTCTTCCCATTGCAAAAATGGGCTCCAGCATCTTCTCACTCTGCCTGACGCTTCTACTGTGTTATGTTTACGGTTCTCCAGTCTCTGTAAGTAAAACCTGATTTCTACAGACTCCTCTCAGTCCAGTGACATCTCACACCTTATACTGGTTGTATTTAATTCTTTCAGGTGGGGCACCTCTCCAGTGAAGCTGGTAAGAGCTCTGTGGGCTGGTTTGAGTTTTGAAGCAGTTTCTTCTGCTTGCGGTGTGCCCCCACATCCGAACACATAATGTGTTGTCTGTCTTGCAGATGCTGAAGTTGGTGAGATATTCCAAGACATTCCACACATCAACTTGGGTGAGTTCATGTCTAAATTCTCATGAAACCTTAAAAATTGTCACCGAAATGTTGAATTTTCAGTATTGTAAAACAAAGTGATGGTCATGGTAAGAAGAGAAATGTAATCAAGTGACCTCTGAATTACCTTCCTCTGGCTGTGACACCTGAATCTATCCCAGGACTGTAACCCTATGTAAACAAGGGATGCAGATGTCTTTCACTTCTGAAGTTTGGACATAGCCACAGTGTTAAGGCAGAAATTCTGTATAAATTGGAAGGGCTCTGGAGGCCCAGCAGCATTTTCTCCCGATCTCTATATGATTTTTACAAAGTTTTACAAAGATGGAAAACAAATGTTATTAAGCTTCTATATAAGTGATAAGGAAATCAAACAGAAAAGACACAGGACACTGTACTGCCTTCCTCCATGTTTTTTTTTCCTGTAATGCAAATTTCCATTTGTTCTTCTATGGTGCACTGTGCAATATTCTTCCTCATGCACTGCTCAACCTTACTATGTTTTCTAGAGCACTCTCTCACTGGGTGACTATTGTCACTGCCTGAGAGCAAGCAAGAGGTTATCAAACAAGACATGGATAAATAATGGTGTCCACCAGATTTCTGCCACCACAAATGCAGACATTGCCAAGTAGTAAATATTGAGTAGAAACTGCTGCCACTTTTATTATTACCTATATTTAGTATAAACAGGCCTTTCCTTCTTTATTTTCTGTAAATGCCCAAGGACATTAACCTTGCATAAGTAGGTTCAATATTGGTTTATAATATTAAATGCAGTTGATGTTTGGTATTTCATTTACATCATCTTTCATTAAATTACTTTTCAGCTGCTGGACTGGACCTTTTTCAGGGTGATATCTTGCTTTCTGTAAGTAATTAAAAGCTTTCTGTCACTTGTCTTAATTGTATTTTTGCTCCAAATCTTCTCATCTCCCTATAGCAGATGCATGACCAGCTGTTAATTCCATTTTCAGGAAAATCAGCGAAATGGCCTGAGAAATGAAACCTACAGATGGAAGTTCCCCATTCCCTATATTCTGGGTGATGACCTAGGTAATGCAGACACTTTATTCAGATTTTAACTCCAATCTTTATTTGCACTTCAGTAATTGTGATTAAAAAATTGCCTTTTCCAGAACTGGTTCTTTCACATTAAAATGTCAAGATTCACTAATAGCTAGATATCTTGTTTATGTCAAAACCATTTTTCTTTCTTCTACAGGTAACATAAACTCCCACAATTTGATCAAATTCAATAATTTTTCTTTTCAATCTTTTTTCCTTTTAGTCCCATGCATATATCTGTGTACATACCTTACCTCTCCAGGGTGAATGAACTGCAGTTTGTTAAAGGTGTCTTCCTGATACATGTTTTCCAGATCTGAATGCCAAAGGAGTAATTCTCCAGGCATTTGAAATGTTCCGTCTGAAGTCCTGCATTGATTTCAAGCCATATGAAGGAGAGAAAACTTACATAGTCTTTAGAAAAGAAGATGGGTAAGGGCTATATCAATTTCCTTTTAATTTTGTTATGTAGAATCAGATGAGAATTCATTCCATTTGACTTCAGCAGTTTAAAGGTTTGTTTCCAGCAGAGAAAAAGAGGCCACTGAGAAAGAAATATGTCTTGTCTTCTTAGACACAAAGGTTGGAAGCAGCAGCCTCCCTCTGCTGACTGCAGAGGTTATTCAGATGCTGAAGTCGGAACAGACATCTGATGTTTAGATGGTTACTCTTTGATGAGGGGAATCCCAGCATTGCTGGGTTTTCCTCAACTGCTTCCACTTTCCTACTTAGAGTTGTTTACAATTTCCAGGGAGGGTGATACAAACCCCATGTGCATCCTCTTAGCTTATCATTGATGTGAATATCTAGAATCTAGATTTTGAAATCTTTGGAAGACAGATCAAATAAAAAGCTACAAAAAGACAGTTTATTATTTCTATTGTTTTGACATGGCTTCTCTTTAATGAATTTTTTTCATTAGTGTGTTCAGAACTTCTTCAGTAAACTCAACCAGACACTGCTTTGTGATGTGCAATTGCAGCTTCAGCCCAATCAGATGCTCTTTAGTGCTTGTCTTTCACATCACTCTTGGGCCCTCCTAAAAAGTTCCCAATGAATTGTCTGAGGAGCTCCTTTCCTCCTCAATCATGATTAGCTTCTGCT
This sequence comes from Acanthisitta chloris, assembly GCF_000695815.1. NCBI lineage: Eukaryota > Metazoa > Chordata > Aves > Passeriformes > Acanthisittidae > Acanthisitta > Acanthisitta chloris. The sequence continues at coordinate 15,698 of NW_008675222.1, forward strand.
GAGATGTGGATGAAAGGCTCAGCAGTCACAGAAGAACACAATTTCACACCTATGGCCAATGCAAGGGATGGTTTCTGATAAATGGGACCAAATGTTGCTATTCTTAATACTCCTGGAACTTTTATCTAATCTGAGTGATGGAAAAAAGCTCAACCTGTCTTGATGAATTTACTGTTTCCATGTATGGATTGTGTTTCTTGGCATGTTTATTGGCAAAATGGCAGCTGGTGCAGGGCTAAACTTCTGTGGATCTGAAAAATCTGGAATGAGCTTGTCTAACACAGATAAGTGAAACACTGTCCTAATGCAAGTGATGGTATGTTTCTGTGGGTTAGTCTGATTTCAGAGAGAGTATCAAGGCATGTTGTCAGCATCTACATAATTATTTATGCTACTTTTTTTTAATATTTATGATATTACATAAAACCTAGTGACCAGACTGAGAAGTTAAATACAGAGAAAAAACCCTCTACTTAACAGGGAGTAAGTTCCCTCTCTTTCTTAGGTGTTGGTCCATGGTGGGGGACCTGAAGACTGGACAGACCCTCTCAATTGGGGAACGGTGTGACTACAAAGCAATTGTGGAGCATGAGATCCTGCATGCCTTAGGATTTTACCATGAGCAGTCGAGGACGGACAGGGATGACTATGTGAATATCTGGTGGGATGAAATTATTCCAGGTGGGTTTTAACCTTCAATTCAGATTTTGTAAAGTGCAGATTTATTGTATTTTGATTCCTAGATTTTAAGGCCTTACTAAAGATATAATTTTATAAACAGTGGGCACACCTGAGACCACTGCAAATCAACAAATTTTGATACAACTTCTCTGGTCAAAGACCAGAGGCTGTCTAAGGCCAAAAGTGAGAGACCCTGCTTGGAAGTCAGAGGACTTTATTTCCCCTTGGCTCCAGGACTGACTGGTCTGCTCTCTTATTTTGAACAAATTGCTTCCTGTCTCTGAGCCTGTCTCCTCTTGCCATGTAATGTAAATTGTAAACTCAGTCAGATGGTGAGCTTTGAGGTGGCTCTTCTTTAAGGGAATATCCTCTCAAAATCCAAAAGGTTTTTATATTCAGAGATTCAGGCTTTTCTGAAACTGGAAATACTCACTTTGCACATGAGAAATCTTGAAGTGATTAGACTAGATGGGATACATAAAATAGGGCTCTGTCCTGCTCTCTCCTGCCCAGTGTGTCTCTGCAGGTTCTTGCCTTCAGGTTTATTATCATCAGATTCAGTGGCTTTATGAGTTTCAGTAAAGTCTTCACACCTCCCTGGTCCCTAGGCAGTTTCTCCTGGTGTACCCTGTGACATCCGGTTCTGTATTCTTTAACAATGATTTATTTGAAAAGGAGTGACTAAAGGAGTTGCTTGGGGTTTTTGATAAAAGGAGCAATTCACATATTGGTAAGAAAACAATCCCGAACTCTCAAGCTTTGTACTGAAGACCTTTGCAATTTGCAGAAGGGAAGGGCAGTCTTTATGCTGAGAAGCTCTAATTATCCACCACCAACACAGTCATGTGCTGTTTCTTCTTTGAGAAAGAATGCCACATATTCTGAAAATATTGTTCGTAGTTGGAAATGCTGAGAATCTCTCATACCAAAGCATGTGAGATGGCTTCCTCTCTCTACCCTAGCAGACACCTTCATAACTAAAAGTTTTCTCTAGGGACAAATTATTTCAAAAAGAAACCATGATGAACATGTTTCCAAGAGACATTTCAATAGAAATATCGTATCAATATTATAAATCTAATGAAAAAGCATCTTTCTATTTCCCCCCACAGATCTCTAGTGCATTCTTTGCTTCAAAGAAGAACAGAACCTGGAGACACTCCAGGACTGTCATATCTCTCCCCTCAAAGAGTGGAGGACTCCAGGGCGTCTCCTTGTCCATATATGATCTAATACATTGGGAAACATTTGTATCAATATTCACAAGTCCTGGAATGGAGTAATCCTTAAACTTAATCCTTTAGGATCTTTACTATTCCATCTAATCTGCCCTCCTATATATCCCATTCTTTAGAGTTCATTGTATTTGATTTTGAATTTACTGGAGTCACCTGTGAGGGCACAGAACTACAATCTAAAGGCAGTGCTTTGTCATCCAAATGACTTCATAAACAAATCTTGATAATTTTATTCAAATTTTTTGATTGTAAAATAATTGGATATATCAATTCTGCCTCAGAAAACTGAGGGAATCCAAGGGGCCATACTAAAGCCACTTCCTTTCCAATTTCTCTAAAAATGAGGCACTTTTCTGTTCTTTTACCAGGCAAAGAGCACAATTTTGTGAAGTATGATGACGGCTATATCACTGATCTGAACACCCCTTACGATTATGAATCATTGATGCACTACGAACCACTTTCATTTAACAAAAATGAGAGCATCCCCACAATCACAGCAAAGATACCAGCATTTGATGATGTAATTGGACAACGTCTTGACTTCAGTGCTATTGACCTGGAAAGACTGAATCGCATGTACAACTGCAGTAAGTCATAATTTAACCATGGCAAATTGTTTCTTTTGATTATACTTGAGCCAGGCTGGTTCACTTACCTTATGTCTCTACAACCATAAAAGCTCTTCTCAGGTGCACTTAAGGTTCTATGGGACAGGGCCTGTGGTTTGAAGACCCAGACGCTTTATTCCCTCCCCATCCTTCTCTGTGACTCTGTTAACTGTCATTACTTTTGGAAAAGTTAATTAGTCAAGGAAAGTCAGTCAGTTCACATCTTTTCTTCCACACTGCTCCTAGGGGTTCAGACCTGTGGTTATATTCTGCTGGTATGTGGGAAGCTTCATTGTGCTTTTATGAGGTGAATGCAACTGCACTTTGTGCTCTTTTACTGATGTTTGGTCCTAATTAGGTTATTTTGTACCTGAGATTGGCTAAGTCTAGAGTCCAACACTGTCTAGATATTTGCTGAGCTGGTTGAAGATGTTATTACTGATCATGATTATTACTGAAAATTTATTGTCCCTACACATCTGTCAGCATCATCTAGCAGGCAAACTCAGCTGAACTGGCCTAAGGTAACCAGGTGGACTTTGCTTGAAGTGGAAGAACAGCACTCTTAGAATCATTAAATCAACAAAGCTGGAAGAGGTCTTTAAGGTCATCAAGTCCAACGGTTATCCTGTCACTCTGCTGTAACCCCTAAACCCTAAACCATATCTTCCAGTGCCAGATTCAGACATCTTTTCAACACTTCCAGGGATGGTGACTCCACCACCTCCCTGGGCAACCTATTGCTGTGCCTGATCACCCTAACAGTGAAAATATTTTCCTAATACCTAAGCTCAATATTCTGTTTCTCAGCTTATGGTCATTTCCTCTAGTCCTCTCACTGCAGCCATGGCAGGAGACCATCTTCCACTTCTCTACAGCCCCCTTTCAGGCAGTTTTAGGGAGTGACAAGGTCATGAGCATGACAACCCATGAGCTGCCTCTTCTCAAGACTCTTCTAAGAACCAACCTAATACTCTCAGCTATTCCTCATGCTCGTCAAGCAGACAAGGAAGCCATGAAGAGCAATAAACTTCAGCCAAGGAATGCTTAAATACAACACCACTACTCTCACAAAGGCACTTGTCCCTCCAAGGCTGACAAGCAGGTATAAAGGCAGCCACTATCAATGGGGGTCTGTTGACCTTCTGCAAAGTGGTCAAATGTTGCTGTCTTTATGCAGGGAATCTCTCCAGGAATCAAATGTTTCCTCTTGAGTTGTTGAGCTCACATGTGCTAATGTGAGGATTGTCTTCTCTCCAGGATGTTTATACTAGTATAAATAAAGCCCAAAAGTTGAGAGCTGAAATTTTAATGAGATGCTGTTCTGAGGAGATCTCATGTGCATTATTTTTCAGCTTCCACCCACACTTTTTTGGACCAGTGTTCTTTTGAGTTTGAAAATATCTGTGGCATGATTCAGGGCACCAGAGATGACCTAGACTGGGTCCATCAACAGAGCAGTATGATGGAGCAGGAGGACCACAC
>NW_008675222.1:19746-36468 GCF_000695815.1 Acanthisitta chloris
AACACTTTTCTATGGAAAATAGATTAGCTGAAGTAATAGTCCCTTGTGCATGTCTGTATACTTTAAATACAGAGTCTAGCAGTTTCTCTGAACCTGTCATTGTTGAGGAAACCCAGCACCGGCTACTCTGAAAACATAGGATTTAAGGCAAATCCTAGCAAACATTCAAGTCGGAATGTTTTCAGTTAAGTAAAAATCCCTTTTTTCTTTTCACTTGTCTTAACCTTGTGAGTATGTTTATGTTTGCACTTGTGCTCTCACTAGACCTTTCCAACTTAGTGGAATATTCTCCACACCAGCAAGATAAAAGGGGACAAAGAGCAATCTTCACTAGCAGTCTTTTAAATATAACCTGGAAAATAATTTACTGTAACTTTCAAAGTCTGAGTAAGAGTTACGTTACCTCATGATAAGAATGAAGCAGCACTCTTAGCCACTAATAAATGTTGTGTTTGCAATGCAAATTGTAAGATAAGCTTGAGGAGTGCTAGTTCTGGAGTTAGAAGAAAGTTGTGAAGTATTTTAGGATAGAACCTTAGGGATAGTTTTTATTTTCACATGGCAATTTTGCCATTTTTCAAAGGAGGAATGTCTCAAAAATAGCAGTTAGCCCCAGCCACAGTCACAGAGTGCTAGCTTACACCTCTGAATAAAGATTACATTCAAACAGGCAGTTCTGAAAAGCAAAAGCCTGTATTGTCATTATTTAGACAGGGTACACTACTACACATTTCCAAGGAAAAAGTTACTTCTGTGGTAAATTTTGCCTAAGTACAGAGGGAAGAAATCCTGACCTAACGCACATTCTGTTCTGCTTTGTTACTCTTTGCTAAAGGAAAACTTTGACTTGCTATACTCAGGAGTAGATTTTTCCCCTCACGTGAGCCACCCACTGGAAAGAACAGATCCTCAACCTCTTATAATGCCAGTGCTTGTTGATCAGGTCCAGGAATACAATATAACTAAAGAAAACCATCTGACAACATCTAGACATACATGCTTCTAACCCTCAGCTGACTCTTCATTTTCTCTTTCCCCCCCCTCCCCCAAAGTATAATTGTAACTGAAAAAAATATTTTACTGACTTGTTTGTCAGATAAAATGGAATCTGTCTGAACTGAGCACTTAACTCATACTTTAGCATCTAGTGACTCAGTGCAAAATAAGTATGGAAGTTATTTGAAGAGTTGATGAAGAGGGGTGGGTGCCTCTGAGGATCTCCAGAGTGTTGAAATTAATTGCACGAGTAGGGAGTGCCTCTCCTTCTGGCACCTCCAAAGGGTGATTGATTTCATCAGGAATTTTGACTTTTTTTGAGAACTGTGTCTGCAGTCATCTCAAGTGGGGGGCAAAGTCCAAGGTTCTAACATAGAAGAATCATATTTTGCCCAGACAGTTTTGATGTCCCAGGGTTTTTATTTATTGATGGCTAAACTGAAGGAGGGAAAATACAGGTTAGCATTTAGGGAGTCTGCTGAAGTCTGCTAAGGCCATATTCTAATTGCCATAGATGCATGATGTAGCCTTTATTTATCTTTCTTATAAAAAAGGAGACAGAGTCTAGATCATTTGGGGGTTTGTTACTATAATAATTTCAACAACAAAGTTAGGCACCTAAATAAGGGTCACAGCCCTGTTTCTCACTTGGAGCAAGGGTGATCATACTTATATTTAATACACTCAAGTTTGAAATAAGTTTAACATGGTGAAGTGTCATGCCTTGCACAGAGCAATTAGGTACCTTTGGCAAGGTTTCTATGGGCATGAGCTGAAAGCGTTGCTACTATGTGGGAGGGAACAGAGATTATTCCCCTGACCTAGCTAGGGAGAACCTGATAAACAGCTTGAACAGCTCCACTAACCATGCAGGAGGCTGTACTGCTTTCATGCAGTTGCAGGTTTAACTGTTGGAACTAGATAATCCCTAAGGTCTTTTCCAACCCAAACCATCCTGTGATTCTATAGTATGTTACCTTGGACAAGAGTCCATGGAACCAGCCTTCAACAGAGGAAACTTGCATATGACAGCTAAAAGAATTTCACTAGTTAATTTAATCATTGACTCTAATGAAAGAAATACTCTAAAAAGAAATATAGTACAGATAAGATATCTCAACTTCATATGATACCAAAGTACGATATGTGTGCAAGTGGTGAATCCTTGTAAATATAAGGATAAAAGTAGACACCTCAAATCCAAAGTAAAGAACACTTAAAAAAATATTAGAGGGAAATTAAACTAGAGGGGCAGGAATTCTTAAATAATTTCCCCAGACTGAGAAATTGAGTTTTGAAATCTTTGGGCAAGCTATAAAAAAATCTTCTTTATGTTCAAGGTGAGGACAGCGCTAGTTTTTTGTCCAACCCTTTTTTACTATCTTTATTGCTGATAAGAAACTGTCTTGGTCTTTACAAGGTTAAGCATATGGTGTCTAAAAATCTCATCTTTAGATTATCTTCAGTATATATTAAGGAGAAAAAATAAATCTACTAATTACTTGTGGTCAGCACTGAATCCTCTGTCTCATATATCTCTGACATTCCTGAAAAATTCAACTTCCAATTAGACCAACTAATGCAAAATTAACAAAAGCTGCCAGTAATGATTTCCATATATATGCTAAACTGCAACTCTTGTTCTTATCCTGGTCCATCTTGGATGGTTATCACACATCGTCTCCTCTGCTATTCATGTTAAGTACTGCAATTATGCTTAATAAAAGAGTGGAGTTGAAATGATGAATTTACACCATTCAGGTAGTGGAGAATCTGGAAAGAGACAAATGACAGTCTACCCTTTCTTTCTTCACAGATGCTGGCTATTTCATGTACTTCAACACCAGCTCTGGCAAGGCAGATGAGGTGTCAATCCTAGAGTCCCGAATCCTTTATCCAAAGAGAACCGAGCAGTGCCTCCAGTTCTTTTATAGGACCACAGGAAGCCTTTCTGACAAGCTGATCATCTGGCTTAAAGAAGATGATGGCACTGGAAACATTCGCAAGATGAGGAAAATTCAAACCTTTCAAGGTAATTCTGGAAATAAGGTGAATATTTGGGCAGAGGAGAGGAGTTGTCTTACTGTATCCATGAATGCAGAGGATTGGCTCAGAAACCAAAAGACTTTCCTGAAACTACCAGAATGTCTTGCAATATGTCAAAGGATTTTGTTATTACTTAAGGACACTTAGCAGACGAAATGCAGATTTTACTAATGTAACTCAGGTGTTTCACATCAGAAGTCACAACATTCCTAATATTATGTTATATTCAATGACTGAGAGGGATCCCAAGCTGTCCTGGAAATCAGTTGGCTAGATCTCCACTGCCTGCCATATGATCTAACAGTGAGGTGTCCACATGTAAATACCTATGCTCCTCTGCAGACAATAAGACTCCCAGTCTGACTTTTAGATGGTCAGAATTATAAAAGCATATGCAGCTTTGAAAATGCAAACTGGATTTACACTTTGGATGATTCTGCTAAATTGGACAAATTCAGCCACCGTGGAACTATGCGTTTTATATTGTCAAAGCTCAAGACCTGTTATAATCTGCCTATATCAGGCTGCAGCAGTTTCAGGGATGGATAAGTTCCTGGAAAAGTGGCAAGAACAACTAATTCTAACATATTCAGTCATTGATTCCAATCCTCTTCTTTCATCTTGGCCCGTAGCTTGTTGCCCTTTATACTAGAGACTGTCATTCCCTAATGTGTGAAGAGTTCCCAGTACAACATGTCCAAAGCATTTAGTTGAGAAGGCAATGTGAGTATATTATAGTCACAATGTCATCTTAAGACATCTAACCTTCAGGACTCTGTGAGAGGTCCAGTTGTCTCAAAATACATCTGGAATGGATGGGTAGGAACAAACTGCTTCATGGTAGCACTAACTATGCTGATGGCAATGTTTTGTTTTCCTTTCACCAAAGCGGATAGTGACTCTAACTGGAAAATTGCCCACGTAACCCTCAATGCTCAGAAGAAGTTCCGCTATATCTTCCAAGGACTAAAGGGCAACACCAGTTTGTCATCTGGTGGAATTGCTATTGATGATGTCACACTGACAGAGACCCCCTGTCCCACAGCTGTGTGGGTCATTCGGAATTTCAGCAAAATCCTCGAGAACTCACCCACTGAAGTTATTGAAAGCCCCAGGTTTTATAGCCCTGAGGGTTACGGATTTGGCATAACTGTGGTTCCTGACTACGGAAGCAGCGGCTATGCTCGCATTGCCTTTCACTTGTGCAGTGGAGAGAACGATGCTGTTCTGGAGTGGCCAGCTCTGAACCGCCAAGCTATACTCACAGTGCTGGACCAGGACACTGATGTCTTGAAAAGGATGTCCTCAAGCAAAAGCTTCACTACAAGCAAGGACCACATTAGCTCAGGTAAGTGGTGTCTGCCTGGAGGAATAATGACAATGAGAGCCAAGGAATCTGAGTAAGGGGGCTGAATATAGAATTCATAGCTGGGCAACTTTGGCCACATATCCCAATTTAGAACACTTTTCTGAGTACCACTTCCCTGTGTGTGACTCTGAATTCCAGTTTGTGGAAGATTGTGTAACATGAAAAGTGACCCATAAAAGGTTGGTGTTATTACAAACAGTTCCTGAGATATCTGAGTTTGATTTTTAACTCATAGAGTTCTCCCAGGTGCTGGCAATTCTCCTTCTACCTGTGGTTTGTCTGTTATGATAGCTGACATATCACCACAGGTTAGTGCAATGCCAACAGGATGCTGTATACCGTTACTAAATCAGTGATAATTTAAGTTAAAATGGCATTTTGGAGGCTCAGTTAACTTCTACATATTTGGTTCACTTCAACATACATGGTCTGAATGCACAGCATTCACACTGTAGCTATATTTAAGAAAAACATACCTGAAAACACCTGCAAAATCTGTCTGCATCATTTGAAGCCTGTCTTGCTTGGCTGGGAGTAGACTGCAGAGTATGAACTCTTTCAAACAGGGACTACCTTTTAACTCCAGGTTGGATGGGGCTTGGAGAAACCTGGTCTAGTGAAAAGTGTCCCTGCCCATGGCAGGAGGGTTGGAATGAGATGATCTCTGAAGGTACATTCCAAACCAAATCATTCTACGATTTTGTGATTCTATGAAAAAAATAAGAATAGGACAATATTGGGTTTGGCACAGAATAAAATCCTAGATAAGAATCTCTATGCCTCTCCACTTTTTCCAGAGGAAGTTTAGTACATACTTTTTTCACTAAGAGGTTTTAACCCTCTGGTATGAATGTGTTTAACAGAACCATAGCAATGATCAAAATCTACTGAATTCTAAATGATAAAAAAACTTTCTAACTGATATGGAAGTGTTTTTACACCGGACAGAACTCTTAGATGGGGACAATGTGGAGGTAACTTATGTTTGGTTCGTCCTTAATGAAAGAAGAGCTGTGGAATTTCAGTGCCCAGACTAAGAATCCTCATGTATGCAGACCATACCTAGGGGTCTGCTGGCATCCTTAGTTTGTCAGTCCTCTGTGATTTGTTTGGGCATTTCAGCTCTGAACTTGACTTTACAGCATAAATCCCATTTAACACTGTAATACAGAAAAATCAATGTAATACTTCCTGTTATACTTACTTTGGTTCTTATGCATCACTCATGTTGTAGAACTTTGGTTCTTATGCATCACTCATGTTTTTGCAGATGGTAATGGAACTGTAATATGGGATAAACCATCAATTGCTGGAAAATTTGATGCCTCATGCAATTGTTACAGAACTAGAAACTGGGGGTGGAATAACTTCATATCCCACAGCGAGATGCGACGGAGAAGCTTCCTGAAAAATGATGACCTGATTATTTTTGCAGAATTCAATGGTAAAGATCCTCTTCCCAATTCTTCTTGCAAAAACAAATAGGTGATCCTTTCTCTTTTCATACATTCAAGTAACTATTACCACCTGTCACCATGTTATCTTCTCTTCGAATGAGAATCAACTTGAAAAGTAATTTCTGTGTCTTAGTTTCAGTGGGTGATGTTAACTAAAGTGACTGTGAGTTCAGAGGGATATAAATGGCAGTGAGTTTCAGACAGTTAACTTCTTACACGCCTTTAAGCACCCTGATCAACAGCTGTGTCTCTTTCTAAGCATTGAACATACTAAAAGGTGATCCCCATTTTATTTTCAAACAGAACAGCCACACTTGGCATGATTTTTGAAAGTACAGAATATAACAAATTTTCCTAACTAGCTTTCACGATTTCAGTATTATTTTCTATCTTGTACTTTAAACACTTTCTGTAGTACAGCAAGAAGTCTGTGCAGAGCAAAGGGACAAGGAGTACCCTCTGAGTCACAAAGCACCCTGTGAGCCTCTTGATATGAAGCAAACTACATATAGTATCACTCACTGATACTTGATGTCTTTCTCCTCTTCTTTTCTAAAAGATATCATTCACCTCAATAACACTGAAGTTCCTGTCAAAAATGTGCAATCTGTCCTCACGGAAGACCTCATTCTCGAAAGGCAGAAGAGAGCAGCCGAGGATATGGAGCCTGTTCAAGACCAGATGACTTATCTGCAAGACCCATGCGACCCAAACCCTTGTCAGAATGATGGAGCATGTGTGAATGTGAAAGGAAAAGCAAGTTGCAGGTACCACAGACCTCTTCCCTCTTTGCCCTGGCTTTCTTCTTCAAGTGATGCAGCTAATAAGTATTCAGAGCTACAGATCTCGGAGGTCTAAGCCCCGAGGCTTTCAAGGAACAGTAGAAACAAAACACTTCTCCACAGTGACTGGTTTCTAGCAGCGATGAGGGGAGGTTTCTTTGCGTAAGACAAAGAACCCCCATTCTGTGGTGCTTCCAGGGTATGTAAATAGCCTTCAAACAAGGTGGGAGTGTAGTGTCATGAACCCCTCTAATGGGAACTGCTCATCCAGGATAGTGAATGTGAGGACCTTGAGTTGAGTCTATACACCAGGACAAAGCTCCTGATCCATGTGAATCTGTACTTTATTTTCCCAGGTGCCCATCAGGACAAGCCTTCTTCTTCACAGGTGAGAGGTGTCAGTCAAGGCAGGTCCATGGGAACATCCTGGGAATGACAATTGGTGGAATTGCTGGAACCATTGTCTTAACCATAGTCATCATTTCCATGATGACCAGAAGATAAAAAGCTGTAGAGGGATAAATCTCGACCTGGTGTTTTTCCATAGTTTCCCTAAGACATCAGTTTTCAGTGAAAAATGATGAATACAAGTTGTAGAAGACCAGTCAGCATATGGATGAAATGCAGCTCAGCAGCAATCTGTTTTCTCTGAGGTACATGGCAGTTAAAGTGTGTCATGTAGAACTGTTGTCTGATGAAAGTCTATACTCTGCCTTTCTTGTGTGTTCTTTGAAAGTTTTGTTACTTCAGCCAAGAGCAAGCAGCAGTGCTGAGAGTCCATGCCTTTACTCTCAGCCACAGTTCAAACTTAGATTAAATAACTGGTAGAACCTCTCAAAACACTAGTGAAAGTCACGCAGAATCACGTATATTAAAATTTTGGAAATGTGCCTACAAAAATTGCTCAAGAAATCTAAAGGGTACAAATCCAAAGTTACGCAAATCAGGACATAAACATTCACTTTCCCTGGAGTTGTGTTAATTTACTAACACTGATTAGCTATTACACAGAATTAATAGTAAATGACTATTATATCTTTTGGGCCAATTCTGTAGCAGGGAAGTAATTTCACCTTAAAGCCAGCTGTCTTTCTAAAAGGTCTCATCACATAAGGTTTTCAAATATTCAAGCATAAGTCTATTCTTTGGGCATAATCCCAGGGTTTTTAAAACATCTATAAAACTTCCATGATTTCAGCAGGCTCTGGATGAAACTGGACCAAGGGATCTGTTATCATAAGATAGGATCTGTAGTGGTTACCATTAAATTCACATCTTTTTATAAGTCATCATCTCACAAGTCAAGGACAGGGACGAGTATATGAAGATGAAGGCCAGGTCTGTGGTACTAGAATGTGCTGTATAAGGTTTTAGCAACCTTAAACTTACTGCAGTTGGAAGCAACTGATCTAGTATGACTTAAGATCTCTGCTTTCAAGGGCTCTAACAGTGTCCATACCCAGGTTTCCTCAAAAGCAGTTTCTTCACGTCTGCAGGAGTTCAAATGCAGGAGTTTGTAAATGGAGAATAATTGCAGAGGGTGATGCTACCCTTGTATTTATCAGATACCTGTCACAAGGGATGGCAGCCAAGGGAAAATACACTGTCATGGCAGTCGGTAGTAAACAGAGAGCTGGTTTCCTCTTGGATTCATCCTGCTGATCACAGCAGTCCTGTGAGTGGGGACATACCCGTTTAATTGAGGCATTACCAGCAAGTTAATATGCTGTTCCTCTTATTCTCTGTCTTTGAAATAAAATCAAGGCAAACACTTATAACAGCTTTTCCTGCAATATGCCTGACTGGCTGGATCTCATCACAGGCAAAAGGTAATTACAGATCCAATTACCTTCTGCCAGCTAGATGAGGGGACTCCCCCTTGGGTCAAGGGAGCCTCCCACCCAAGTTGACCAGCTCATAAATAACACATGGTTATGGAATGAAAGACAAGAGATCCATAAAGTTGAATATGATTACATGGTGCAGCTTGCTAGTTAATGCATGAGACAGAGAAACCAAAGGCAGAGAGGATCTAGGCAAGTCTTAGCTAAGTGCTATCCTGCATATAATTTTGTGTCCCTAAAGGAACATCAAGAATAAAACTACAAGTTGTCACCAAGCACTCCAAAAACATGTGTAGACTCTGATACTGTTCCATTTGCTTGTGTAGACAGAGGCCAAGTCTTCACCCTGCCAAACCACACACTGACTCCTCTCTGCTAGGAGAGCTGTGATGGCTTCCAGCCACTGAGGATGACTTCCCAGTCACAGAGGTGATCCTGGGTGCATTTGGGCCCTGCTTGATGGTCTGGCTTCCTTCAGAGCATCACAGTGGGCTGACCCTTGTATGGTTGTTCACTTGTACAAGGCTGGGGCTGGAACCAGATGGTTCTTCTGGGCAGATATTTTCTTTGTTGTTAACAAGACACCTTATCCTTCTCAGCGTGGCTGTCAGCTGGAGACCCACAATTACACAGGGACTCTCAACACAGGGCTCACAGCCACCACTGCTGCAGGCAGGGCTGTGTACAGGCTGCTTCTTGTTTACCCTGGCTCACCTAGACTTGGGGGCAGCATAGGCTCAATGATTTGGGTGATGCTTGCAGAAGTGCTGAACCAGGGGTAACCAGGACCGAGAGCACTACTTTGAGCAATTGTTTCAGCCAAGCAGCAAGTGGGGGAAAACCCTGCAAGTTCCATTTGGTCCACATGCTGGTTTGTTTATGGTTTGGGAAAGGCACAGCCACGGCAGGGGGACTGCTGCCCAGGAGGGAGCCAGCTGCCCAGGCCAGTCTGTGGCACCATGGGTGATGCTTGTAATAAGCCCACGGTGTTACCCCATGCAAAACCCTTTCCCACTGTCTGAGAAGCTGGCAGAGATACCCAAACCCCATGGTCATAGAATCATAGAATGACTTGGGTTGGAAGGGACCTTAAAGATCACCTAGTTCAAACCCCCGTCCATGGGCAGGGACACCTTCCACTAGATCAGCTTGCTCAAACCCAACCTTGAACACTCCCAGGGATGGGACAACCATGGCTTCCCTGGGCAACCTGTGCCACTGTCTCAGCATCCTCACAGAAGAATTTCTTCCTAATAGCTAATGCAAACCTGTCTTCTTTCAGTGTGAAGCCATACCAATTGTCCTATCACTACATGCCCTTGCAAAAAGTCCCTCCTAAGCTCTCTTGTAGCCTTCCTTTACTGGAAAGGGCTCTAAGGTCTCCCCAGAACCTTCTCCAGGCTGAACAGACACATCTCTCAGCCTGTCTCCATAGCAGAGACACTCCAGCCCTCTGAGCATCTTCGTAGTCTCCTCAGGACTTGTTCCAGCATGATCCTTGCGCACTCTCCTGTGAGATAGCAGGACACAGCCCAGGACAGCTCGGGCAGGACACCTGGGGAAGGCGAGAGACACCAGCTGAGCCAGCTCTGCGCCCGCCACGGCAAGGGCACTGATGTATTGGTGCGTGTCCACAGAAGGGAACGGAGCTGGGAACAGCACAGGTGTGATGAGGAGAGGCTGAGGGAGCTGCAGAAAAGGAGGCTCAGGGGGGACCTTATCTCTCTCTACAACTTCCTGAAAGGTTGCAGACAGGTGGGGGTCAGTCTCTTCTCCCAGGTAACGAGTGACAGGACAAGAAGAAATGGCTGCTAGGGAAGGTTTAGATTGAAATTTCTTCACCAAAAGCATTACCAAGCGTTGGAATAGGCTGCCTAGGGAAGTGGTGGAGTCATCATCCCTGGAGGTATTAAAGGACATGGAGATGTGCCACTTAAGGACATGGTTAGTGGTGGGCTTGGCAGTGCTGGGTTAATAGTTGGACTCAATGATCTTAGAAATCTTTTCCAACCCAAATGACTGTATAATTCTATAACTTATCCCAAGGAAAAAACTAAAAAGACCATGAAAAGGGTATGAGTTAGAAGAAATTATCCCAGCTTATCTGTAGATTGTGTTGTATGCTTTACCTTGTTTTTCTAACAGGAAAGTACTAAGAAAATTACACGCTCCATGTGTGACTACCTGTCAGCCCCATGTCTTCTCAAAAGCATTGAAATCTGTCAGCTGCTGAGGACTAAAAGCCTTAGAGAGTTCTTGTTGTGAGTTCACAAGTATTAAAGGTTGGCAGAGCTTGTTAGAGCTACCACAGAGGGAGGGAGAGGCAGAACATGCCCATCCCAGCCCTGGTGAGCCCCAGACAGACCTTCATCACCTCTATGATTCTGTCCTCTCCACAGCACATCCAGTTTCTTACCAGCTGCTGATGACAAGGTGGGTGAGGGAGCTTACATCAGCAGAAAGCACTGTGTGCACAGAGCAGGGAGTTTTAGGGAGGCCCTAATCTTGAGGAAGACTGTGGAAACTCAGATGATTGGAAATGAAAGACATTTAGAGGGTACAGGACACAAGCCTATAATAAATTATCTAATTTCTTTTGCTCATGGATTTAATGATCCAGTTGAGGTCATAGGTGCTAGAAGGTAACATGTAATTGGATACACCTTACATACTGGGCACTTAGCATGGTGAGATTATTGATTCTTGGCTAACTTGACCTTTCCAAAACTCATCTGTTTCCTGAACATGTTTCCTGGGACAGTGTAAGTAGTAAATATGCAGACAGGCTGCTGAGCCATGAAAACTGCAGAGATCAGAGCCTAACTGACTTCATGGTCCAAATAAAAGGTATCAGAATACACACCTGTACACCTCAGTTCTGGGGCATGTGGATTTTCACTGCTCATTGTAGTGTGGATAAAATGGCTCTGGACTCTTTGCATTGTTCATATCAAAGGCTTCTGAAGTTTTTTAGGAATGAAAGGTAAAATGCAGACTTGAAGCACATGTAAGAGTTCAGCAACTGTCACAATCACAAAACTCTAAGCAGGGAGTGTGAGAGAAGTCAGGTCTGTGCTTGACAGACTTGTGTGTCACAGTCCCATCCTTTATTATTTTTCCTGCACTGGAATAAATCAGAGGAAGATGCCAAGCCAGTGGCTGTACTCCATCCAGTGCTATAAAATATGAGTAAGGAAGAGATCCCATCCTTTCCAGATATTAGGTGAACCTGGTATGGTTTTGTCTCAATGTGTTTTACCTTAGTGCCTTGGAGTTAAGCAGCAGGGAAGTAGATGAGTGACAGCAATCATCAGGAAACAGGCCCTTGACAGCCTGGACTTCAGGAAGAGGGTGCGAATGAAGGGGTTTGGATGAGAGAAAAATTGGGCTAGCTGCCCAAAATTCTAGACTCATGAAGGGAGGAATCTGTTGGTGAGCCCACTGCCCACATTTGCCTATGCCAAAGACTTAGTTCTTGCTGCTGAGAGTGGGTGGGAGGAGTATTGTGTTGTTGCTGCCACATATTTCCCTTTCTTCCTTCCTTAAGCTCTGCCCCTTTGTCTTCTCTCCCCATTTTATCTTGATCTGTGTCTATACAAGTGAAGCCTTGGCCCCAAATTGTTAGGACTGGCACAATTAATTTCTTAACTGCTTCTCTTTGATGAATTGTCATGATTTTTATAACACTGGCAAGGACTTTGCCTTTGAAGATTCACCCAAAGATAGCCCTTTGGTGCCAGACAGTTTGGCATCCTGATTTCTTACTCACATACAGTCAAGATCCAGGTTTAGCTAAACTGGCAGGCATGGTGAAAACTCAGAGATGAAATGTCTGCTGAGATGAGGTGTGGTGAGACTGGGACTGTGCTTCTTACAGGGACTCATACATTACAGTTTATGTAAAGCCTGTTCTAACTCAGTGGGAGTGGATAGTTCTGCAGCAGGTCAATATTGCACAAGCTACTTCCAGAGTGAGTTAGACCAAATGGCCACCTAAAGGCAGTGGCTGGAATAATGTGCGAAGGTTGAGTTTTCAGGTTTCCACTAGCCATGCAGTTTAAAGAGATTCTGGATTTTCAGATATTTCTTAATCTCTAAGTGTGTTCTAGTTCTAGCATTATTATCTACATCTTGAAGCAAAAAGCAATTGTTTTCAGTATAAATACTACATTTGATTGCTTCTTGATTATTGTCTTCAGTGATATCACTACCTGCCCATGCCAAACTGTCAGACATGCCTCTGAAACTGTAGGCAATAGTTTCACATCCTGATGCATCCCAAAGTTCTGGGAACAGGTTCACCACTGGTAAATGTAGGCCTGATTCCCTGACAACCAAAGAGGACTGTATCACCTGACTGCAGACCTGATATTGGCCTCAAATCTAAATCTTCATGATTCCATCTATCACATTTTATACCGAGTTTTGCAATATTTGTGTGTGTTATAAATACTTTGCAGGCTCTCTCAGCCCTCTGCTTAAAACAGGAGTCTTGCCTTTAAAGGTATCCAGGCTTGGAAATAACTGGTTCCACAAATGTAGTGTTAGAGCAATAATTTATATAAAACCTTTCATCCTGCCTGGCATGTGGTGATTTATATTCACTGCAGAGTTGATTCTCTGAGCCCTCCAACTGGAATTCTCTTCTGAGAGGAGACACAAACATACAGACTTTACACAAGACACTCCTTGCATACTTAACACTACAATGCATTGAATCAACACTGTCATCTCTGTGGTAGAGGGCAGCAATCATCTCTGTCTTACCACATTACTTATCAAGGGAAAGACAAATATTGTTAAGGTTATAAAGCTTCCTTTTCTTCAAAAAAGTGCCACATGGAGCTTTCAGTACATTCCATCTGAAAGAAGACCACACAGGAGTCATCATGGTCTTCATTTTAGCTAAGTCAAAAGCAAAGATCTGAAATGGATCTTCTCAGTTGTGAATTTTTGGTTCCAGAAAGTCTTAAATAGAAAGTGGAGACCACTATAGCCTATGGCCTTCCCAGACTCTTAGTACGAGGGCAGGAGAGAAGCTATGAGGTACTTGTGTATCTACATTGGCCTTTGGGATCATTCAGAGAGCTAATAAGGGAAATGCCAAAACCACTGGACAACAGCTGTGTATAGCACTGCAATTCATGGCTCAGTACTGCATAGAGCTAAGCACCCACTTAAGGGCTGAGAATTCTTCATTCCCAATGTCCTTTCTTGCACTTGAAGGCCTTCAAATCGTTGTCATCTCTTCTGGGATTGGCAGACCCTGTAAAATTCCACCTCTCACAGCTTTCCTGCCTTACATGTTAATCAGAAATGATTATTCCAGAAGAATGCACCAAGGCACAGTCTAATCAAAATGAAGCACTCCACTTCTCGATGACCCACATGAACTTTTTGTGTGTCTCTTGGAAAGGGCAGAGGTCCTTTCAGAGTTATGCAATTTAACATTTGCAGTGCTTCAGTTAAGCAAAGAATATGCCTTGGAAGTGTTTTCAGAGGAAGAAGTGGATGGCTCTGAAGAAGATACTCTGTATTTTCCTGCAAAACAAAGCACAGTAGTTAGAGACAAGGACAGATAGACTGGGATATGTTTGCACTGCAAAGGAAGGACAGTTACACCTGTGCTGATGACCCAGGTGGCTTTGACTGGCCCTGCAGCTGTGACACTAACTGGATTACTGCAATACCAGCAACCAGAGAACTCATAGCCAGGATATGTCAGCATAGGGTAGTGATTTGCTCACACAAATGGAGGGAATTAGTGGCTTCCCTTGAGCACAGGGATGCATCTAGAACACAGGCTCTTGAGATGAATCCCAGCTCCCTACCTCTTGAGACCATGAGGCTCTAAACCAAGAGCCATGTGCATGGAGTTGGAGAGCAGAATGAGGAGGCATGCTAATAATAGGGGAGTTTCAGGTGGCAGCAGAATGGGAGGCAGCTGTGGACAAGTCTCAGTCACATCTGGAGGGTGGCTTCTGTGTCTGTGTAGTGTACTTGTGTTTCATTGTGCCATTATTTGACTAATAAACAGGCTTTTAAAAACGTAATTGCTTGCCTACATTAAACTCCTTCACATCCCACTTTGACTGAACGTCACCATCTTCTCTGAGCAATGTTGGGATGCAAAGATTACACACTTAGGAATGAAATTATATTTTCTGCTATGCTTTTTGCAAAATTAAGTCACATCTGAATGGTGATGTCCACAGAATGGCAGCCAGAGAACCTTTGAAGCTGCAAGGTGGTGAACAGTACATGAATAGTGAATGAATTGAGGAGCACTGTGTCATGATCTCATTAAGCTCAAAACAAAGCTCAGTTAGAGGGTTTTACAACTGGTGAAACATGCTGCTAGCATTATGCTACAATTGACTTATTACAGTTCTTTAACATTAGAAGATAAAATACCATCTATGGCTGCATGGATAGACAATCGGATTAATAGATCTCAGGATCGACAGACCCCATCAGTGAGAATGCAGGCAAAACCTTGTTTGTGCTTCAGTAAGGGAGATCACATACCTGTTTTCCCACATAAGTTGTTAAAGGTTCTTGAAAATGGGTAGCTCATAGCAAGCATTGGTGTCACCAGGATCAGGGAGGATGACTGTAAGAGAGAAAATTGCTTTTTATCAAAAGCCTAAACTTTCTTCATAGTCACATCGGGGCGGGGAGGGGGATGGAAAGGGTTCTAACCATAGAATCACAGAATCACCTGGGTTGGAAGAGACCTCAAAGATCATCAGTAGTACAAGCAAGCAATCCACCGAGGGACAAGTTAGATGTTTGTGAGGCATCACATTCACACATTTGCATGTTTATATTGGCGATGAAAGATACCAACTTTAAAAGAAACTACAGGACACAAACAGCTTGTGTCTAACTGTTGGCCAGGGAAGATGGCTTAGGCTCCGGAGTCAGCCATATCAGGCAGTATGGGATTCTGGTCCCTTATCTGAGGGACTATAACCATTAGGGTAGTCAGAAAAGCGAAGATTTATGTGCTGGGGATTGTCCTTGATGGCCAGTACCCTGAGACATTCCGAGGCAAATTTAACTTGACACGCTAGAGGGCATTGGAACACAACTCTACAGACCAGATGGGAAGGAAGGAACTTTCTGCAGCTAAAATGAAGTTTGAAGTTTGGAGTGGTTTGAGAATTTAATGGGATTCCTCCAAAATATGTGTTAAGAAAAGGTATGGAAAACACATCTTTTTCTGTTCAGTCCCTCTTCCTTTCTTCTTGGAGGGGAAAATTAGGCAGTGTTGTGTATTGTCACCTATATGGTAAGGTGGTTGAGGAAGAAGGTAAATGAATTGTATATAAAAAATTTCATCACAGATGTTGATATTGGTTTATTTATTCCCTATCAGACTTCAACAGGCTGGAGAAATGGGATGGCAAGAATCTTAGGATATTCCGCAAAGTCCCCCTGTCCCTGGGGAGGAACAAACCCACATACCAGGATCTGCTGGGGGCTGGCTGACTGGAACAGAGCAAAGACAGAGCCAAACTTTTCTCCTTGGTGCCCAGTGAAAGGACAAGAGGCATTGAAAACCAACAGAAATACAGGAAATCCCACTTAAGAGGAAACATTTTCACTGTGAGGGTGGTCAAACACAGGAAAAGGCTGCACAGAGAGATTGTGGAGTCTCCATTCTTGAAGCTACTCAAACCCCAACTGGACACAGCTCTGAGCTCTAGCTGACCATGCTCTCATGAGAGGGTGGTACTAGATGTTCTCTGGAGGTACTATCCAACTTCAGCAATTCTTGTGGAAGCTGGAGTGATTTAATCCAATGCTCCTCTTCTGAACTGACAGTTCAGCCTTAATAGGCTCCTTAATTCCTCGGAGCCAATCTATGTACTCATCTTAATTAACCTGGCTTTCAAGCTGGCTTCCTAGTTCTTTAGCAATATCTGTACAATATCTTCTGAATAAACCCTGTTCAGATACCAATATGAAATTAACCTTTATTGTCATATAAGAATGATAGTATCATGGGCAGGGTGGAGGTTGGGGGCAGGGGTTGGAACTAGATGATCCTTAAGGTCCCTTCCAACCCAACCCATTCTATGATTCTTACATATCCTGGCATATGCAGCCATTCTGTGATAGAGGTATTTTATTGTTGTTGGCTGAAATTTTCTACATTGTGTGTCTGGGAATGTGGCTCCTCTTGTGCAGAAGTGAAGATGCACACATTTTTGGCATCAGCA
>NW_008675222.1:36482-37329 GCF_000695815.1 Acanthisitta chloris
GGATAACAAACAGAAGGCACAAGATGTCTTCAACCAGCAGAGTTCTTTGTGAGGTAAATATTAATGCACAGCCTCAACTCTTGGTCCTCTCCTCAGACTATAAGACACATCCAGGGTCACTGAGGCTGTGTGGTTGGCCTGCCCTGTTCTGCCTTAGAGGTTTGTCAAACCTTATTTTAAAAGCCTTTAATTCTGTGCTTTTGCTCCTCTGTTCATGCTGAGAGACCATTCCTCATGCTTTCTAATGAGTACTGGTTGCTTAATGTCATGAAGAGTTTTGCCCTTGGCTGGATCCAGGGTTCCTCTAGCCCAGTTGTCCCCATGCCAGCTTTTTCCTGTGGCTTAAATAGCTCTGCTTCCCTTTAGGCATTTTGTATAAATGGCCCATGGTGCCATGAGGTCTGTGGAGGAGAAGGATGAATGGAAAGAGGAACCAAGAGCTGCTAAAGGTTAGAAGGTGTGAAGAGAGAGATATGTGGCTGGCATGGAACAGTCCAGTTCCATGGCTGCCTAGTAGCTTACACCAGCTGAGCCTTGGTTTACCCCTTTCAAACAGCCACTGAGCATTTTTTTTCAGAGTCTTGATCTTCGGAGCACAATTTGAAATGGAAAACATTCCCTTTAATCATAAGAAAAAGCTTTTTTTTTTTAATGCTGAGAGTGACAAAACATCACAGTTTTTGTGTCTGAAGAGTTAGTGGATGCTCCAGCTTTAGAGATACTGAAAACCCGATGGGACAACATCCTAAGCAACCTGGTCTAATTTACCTTGCTTTGATCAGTGCATTTGGACTAGATGATCTCAAGAGGTTCTTTCCAACCTTTCCATGATTCTGTGATGTCTCTG
>NW_008675222.1:37369-57865 GCF_000695815.1 Acanthisitta chloris
TTCTCAACAGCCATTTTCCTAAGGCACTGTGCAAACTTTATTTTTATTTTAAAGATGGTAGTGAAAGTGGTTTCCCCCTTTAATGAGAATGCCTATTCTGTGCAGAGGCATTTCCAGATGCCCATTCAAGCTGTTCTTCAGTGCAGGGAGGAGTGCAAGAGTCACTGGGCCAAAGAAATTGCAGATAGAAGAGAAGCAACCAGACTTTCTTTAGTATCTTTTTTTCCCAAGTACTGGATGTTTTTGGTTAAAGTCAGGAATTTGCTGGGTGTGGGACTAAAGTCTCTCCTTTTCTAGGAGTTTGCCCAGGCCACTTAGTTCCAGAAGCACATTCATCTTTTGCTCATTAAAAGCTGAGTCTTTGCAACACATAGACACCATTTTGCCAAAAGATTGATACTTCCTCTCATTTTCTGTTCCCAGCATAAAGGGGAGGCTAACCCGCCTCTTTGTCTCACGAGTTCAAGTTGCAGTATCTCCATCCTTTCCTGTTCATAGCTGAAGGGCATCTTTCCCAAGAAGTCACCTTTGCATTTCTCTCAGGTTGTGCATAAATAATAGTGCTGCAGAAATTTTCTGTTTTCTAACTTGAAGTTATATATATATACATTTTATAGTTTAGTTCTTGTGGAACCTAGAGCAAATGTGCACTAACCTTCTTTCTCATTTTTTACCAATTTTAAGTGAAATAATGAACTTTGAAAAACGGTGTATATTCATATTTATGTTGTTAGTGTCATCTGTGACTATAATCCAGAATATAAAGTGCATTTGGCTTAAGAGACTCTTGGAGAATGTTAGACTGTTCAGCAGTAACTGAAATAGATTCTTAGGTCAAGGTGCTAACCTTTGATTGTTGCGAACTCCATTTGGATGTCAAATTCCGCTTCAACAAGGCCTCTTGTATCTGTTTGTCAAAAAAATTAATCCTTTGGTAAATACAGAAATTTTGTTCAAATTCCAACAGCATTTTCACATTAATTAAGAAATAGTTTGAATTCTTACCTTCTTGTCCCAGAGAGTCCCAAACACCAGAATGAACAATCCCTAGGAGACAGATAATTCATGACACCAGCCTTTAATTGCAGTATGTCATAATTTTCTCAAACATCATACATGGTGACTACTTAAACTCTAAACTCTCTGACAGAGGGCATTTTTCTAGTTGCTTATCACATAATGGACTGCTGAAGTGGTAGGAGTTCTCCAGGTCTGGCCTACTTAAATCCTGTGTATTTCTAGTCTACAAAGTGACACAGATAGTGTGCTAGCACCAAATGTATTTGGAATCTTTTGTGTATGGAACACATGTTCTGCCTATGCTCCCCAGACAAGCTAGCAGGTTCACAATATAAAATTCAAGTGAGTTTGGTCTGAAGCATACAGTTTTGATGCCCTTCTTAGAGACAGAGTAGACATAACTACTGTGTCCTTAAGAAATCTCATTGTATTGGCATCCTACAGGCCACCCAAATACGTTGTTGTATTTTGATCAGTTCCTGTCTTTACTAGTAGTACAGCTCAGTTGTTCTTGGTGACTTTCATGCTGTTTATACTTGAACCCACAAAAGCATAATATGATGCCTTTGAGTGCACTGTAAATGAGACCAGAGATGCTCAAGCTTGCCCACCTGAACATAATAGGGCTATTTTCCTGATCTTCAGGGGTGAAGTTCTTCCCAAAGCTGCTGGTAAAGTTGGAAGTTATCTTTAGGTCAGCCTTATGTACAAGGCACATCTGTGAAGGCAGCTGAGAAAATTAAATACTGCTGAATTCCTGGAATAGGTTTCCCAAAGAGCCCTTTTAGAATAAGAATGTGTAAGGCAAATCTGAACTTTTCCCAGCTGTTTTAATGCCCTGCCAAGGACAGCACTGCAAGAATGTCACTACTTCAAATGGTCATAGAGGAAACAAAAATACATGTAACTCACCTGCAGAGCATTGAGCAGAGCAAAGAGGACGCGGAAAGCTTGATGACTACTTTTGATCATGGTGACAAAGCCCAATCCCCAAGTGAGGCCTAACAGTGGTGTCAAAATGGCCACACTTTTGCCAATTTGAAACAAAGAGTTTCTCTCCTGCTTGCTTGACCTATCCCCAATAGTTGGCCTGAGTATTTTTATTATAACAACTGCGGTGATGAACAAATTCGTGGCCACAATGATCAAGGCAGGTATGACGAAGGCCAAGAGAGCTTTGCTGTCCTCCCAGTTGAGCCAGCAGATATTCTTTCTGGTGTAATTGTTCTTTGGTAGTGTGACAGCGATGGTGATGACCGCAATGACAAAGGGACACACATATCCCAGGAAGAATGCCACTGCTTTCTGAGCAGTCTTACTTGTGTTATGTAAGATGAAGACCAGTCTATAGAAAAGAATGAGACCCAGGCTGAGCATCCAGAAAAACACACAGAGGTAGAACAAATGGATGAAAAACGTGGCCATAATACAGACATGTCTGCTCATCTGTTGGTTTTGATCATTGATGGAGGCAGTGACAATGAACCAAATGTCAGCAATCAGGAGCGATGTAGCTATGTTGAGTATACAGACATGGCGCATATAGGAGGTTGTGTTGTTTGTCACGTATTTCCAGACCAAGGATTCAATTATAATGCAGACCACCAAACTCAAGATTGAAATGGCCAAGCCAACATAGGAAATGTAATCTTCAAACACTAGCTGGGAGGATTTATCAGGTGACATCAGAATGGAGAATGATGTCAAGTGATTGCAGGAGCAAATGACATAATCTTCTTCCTCTGTAGGTGTGCAACCACGAGTATCCCAGTCCCCACCTGGTTTGTTGAGTGTGAAGTTCCAAAAGACACACTTGGGCATCTTTAGAGATGAGTTTTGCTTTGAAAATGTCATATTAACAGCAAAATTCTGGCTTCTGTTGCTGCTCACAGTTGTTGTTATCAATAAGCCATTCAAACGCTCAGACTGATTCTGGGGCAAAATACGTCCAAGTTTTGAGTACATCACACTGACAATGGTTGAATTTTGGGTTAAAGTCTGAATTTCATTTTCACCAATGAGCACATTAACTGTGAGGCTGTCTGAACTGTTGAAGGACATATTATAATCTAAGTTGTTATTTTCCTTGATAACTATACCATGTAGCTGAACACTGTTTACAAAAACAGGAGGAATGGTGTTATTCACTGGTTGGAGGTTCAGGGAAAACTGTTCTACTGACTGCAGTAACAGCGAACTTTTTTGTGTCTTCTCTGTAGTTAGGCTTGTCCATGCTTGAGTTGTGGAATCATTAACAATTAAGTCCACTGTGGAGAGGAAATTCTGGAACAACAACAGAATAATGCAGTTTCTGAAATTCCATACAAACCATTGCTGTTTCTGATGGTAATTTATGCATGGTCCTAGAATTGCCTTTTGAAAAAGCCCAGCATTTTCTTATTTTTCTCAATCCATGTGAAACCTTCAGCTGCTAACCCCCTGCATGCTCTATTTTCAAGTGAAGGATTCCAAAGGTGGAGCCATGTGTCTATATTTTTTACATATTACTTAGTATTTTTTCTTGTCCAGTCATCTTTCCCTTCTTTCTCAGCCCTTCTGCTGTCTTAGTCTCTCTCATGTAGGGTTCTCGAGCTAAAAACCATCAAGTCTGTTTGCACTTTTCTACTCAGAAGAGCAGTGCTTTTCGTCTCTGCTTCACAATTAAGGTTTCCAAGTATTTCTAAGATTTCTTTTATTATTCATTTGTTGTAATATCCAATTTATTTTCCTTGCTAGATCATGGCCCCTGGCATTTATTCTCCCTATTCCTATTACAGACTTTGTTTTAATTCTTAGTTCTGGTTGTGGAATCATAGAATCACAGAATGGTTTTCTCATTTAAAGGTCATTCAGTCCAACCTCCCTGCCAGGGGAAGGGACATTCAACATGACCTTGAACTCTTCCAGGGACAAGGCATCCACAACTCCTCTGGTAAATCTATTCCAGTGTCTCACCACCTACACAGTAAATAATTTCTTCCTAATGTATAATCTAAACCTGCCCTCTTTCAGTTTAAACTATTGCCTCTTGTCCTGTCACTAAAAAGCCCCTTTAAGTATTGAAAGGCTGCAATAATGTCTCTCTCCCTAGAGTCTTCTCTTCTCCAGGCTCAACAACCTCAACTCTCTCATCCTGTCTTCATAGGAGAGCTGCCCCAGCCCCTTGACCATTTTTGAGGCCCTCTTTGGGATGTGCTCCAACATGTCCATGTATTTCTTGTATTAGGGACCCCAGAGTTGGACACAGCACCCCAGGGAGGGTCTTACTAGAGCAAAGTAGAGGGACATAATCACTTCCCTTGACCTGCTGGTCACACATCTTGTTATGCAACACAGGACACAGTAGGGTTTCTGGACTTCAAAAGCACATTGCTGGCTCATGTACAGTTTTCATCCATCATTCCTTGTCTTTCCTCTATCTTAGAATGCTGGAGATGTTCGTGGGTCCCTAGAATGTTTCTAGTTGCTAACCATACAGCAGGCTCTCTTTCATGCATAGGCTCCTTGTCTTCATCATTTTGACTTTTCATAAACTCTTCCGAACCTTTGCTGTCATTTAGTTTCATTCCCTTAATACTTTCCTGTTCCTGACCCCAACTAACTGTGAAACTTCAGAGACAGCATCATCCCCTGTGACAAAAAGGTCCAAAGGGGTTGATAGGTATAGGTAAGACTTAAAATAGCACCTTACCTGAATAATGGGCTCCTCTGCATCTGCTGGGATAGAGGAGACTATATCCAGCATGCTAACAATTGCGCCTAGGTTTGCTGCAGAACTGCTTATTATGTTCAGCTCATCTTTTGTCTGTTTGCTAAGGTCTGCCAGGTAGTTAGGTAGGTTTGCTTTTGCATCAGGGCTGTTGACCAAGGACTGGAAGGGAAAATAACAGTTCATCACATATGTGAGATTTGCCTCTCTAACCTCACTGACAGAAAGGTGACTCTGGATGGTTTGTGGAAGCAAAGAGCACTATGATAGGATGCCGAGGCTGAAAATTGAGTCCTGGCACCTATCTGTAAACTGTAGTGCCAAGCGGGTGGGCATGATAAACAGGGTCTTGGGATAAGGTTGGGCAGTTCCTTGGAGCTGTCCCTACTGTAGCATGCTCTGGGCTTCTGTCAACCAGCTTTCATTCAGGCAATGCCTGAGCATAGTTCAAGAAACACTCCAGGCCAGCAACTTCTGGACGCTATGAACAAGGTCACCTTGCCTGGGGGACACAGAGTGTATATGGATATCAGCCACACAGTGGTGCACGCCCTCTGGGTCAAAGGAGGGGACCTTGCCTCTTTTGCTGACTTGTGTAGATATAGCCAAATATTCTTTCTATCTTTTAAAAGAAAGTTTTAATTTAATGCTTGATTGTTTAATGTTTCATATAATTTAGAATGTGATAAACAAAAATCATGCAACAAAAATGTTTGCTCTTTCTTCCTCCACACCTTGCCACCCTAAACTCTGGAAGATTCATAAATGTTACCTCAGCACTATTCAGCAGATTGTTTATTGTTGTAGACAGACATTCATTCTTTTCAGTTTTCCATGAGCCGTTGGTGCACTTGTAAGTTATATTGCCTCGGGTAAAACCATCTGGATTATCTGACTGACGGCATGGCTTTATTAATGTGCTCCCTTCTATTCCAGTGCCTGATGGGTCTTTGCAGGAAACTTTATTTGCTGTAGAAAGAAAAGACATAGATATAGAAAAGAAGAAGCAGAGATTAATAGTTTACCCCCATCAAACCTGTGACCTCCTGAACTTCAAGGGTCTTTAAATTAGGATTTCACCTCAGTATCTTCATTAATTATGACCTTTCAGGAGGTATATGTCCTGCATTCTCAGTTTTTATGAATCATGAAATTGAAAAGGAAATCTAATAAAGCTTCAGTTTTTTAGCACTGAACCAAATGAACAAACCAATACCCAGAGTTTTAGGATTTATCTGTTAGATTACAGGATTAGACAGAGGTGGAGTGGGATTATAGCAACCACTATATGAGGAATAATTCACGCAGTTTATTCTGCTAAGGGACTCAGTGCTGCTGTAGCACTAACAGGAAGTTCATTAATACCTAAATGAGGCCTGAACATATTTTTGATTAAATAGTCTGGCTAAGTGGCCTTAATTGGGTTAGTCATATCAGTAAGTATTTGCTGATTGAAGAAATTAAAGTGTCTGCATATTTATTGCCTAAGAAAGTGAAATCTGTCAGATACACTGATTCAACTGTAGGCACCATTATTACGGGGAAAAATTTCTGCATTATGGGAATATGCAATATTTCTTTCTTTCTAATTTAGAATCAAAAGCTGAAACATCCAAACTCTGGTCAAAACTAAGCATCAAAACTGGATTTAGCAGTTAAACATCATTGGTGATGAATTTGTGGCATCTGATTTAACAAAGATCTCATATTTAACAGCTATAAATAGTAACCTTTTCCTTACCAGGTATCACTTGCAGTCTTATATATTCACTGTTGACTCCCTGTCCAATGCGGTTTGTAAACTTACAATATGTTGTTATCTCTTTGTCACTGCTACAATCTTCTTCTGTGTAACTGGACACGTAGCAAAGCAAATTGCCATTTTTCTTTTCCTCTGTATGGAAGGATTATGGCAGGTTAACAGATTTGGGCTCAAGAGCAGAAAGCTTCGGCAAAGCTTTCTTTTCTGTGAGTCCTAGAAAAAAAGCTTTCTTTGTGGTAAAATTTCCTCTCTGTGTGCTGATCTCTGCCTCTTACACTCCACTTAATAAATCTGGCAGCTGCTGCATGATCAATACCTTTTCCATTACTGGTGTATGAGCAAATCCTGCCCAAACCCTCTTAACTGCACAGGAACAAAAACTTGCTTTGGAAATAATTTTGGAGAATCCTCTTCCTGCTTCTACCACAGGTGTTTCATTTAGCCTGGGATACTTTTTTGCTGTTCTTATATGGTTCTTTTGAACTCATGATCTGTACCACACTCCCATTGCTTTTCAGTATGCCTGAGGGTCCCTGGCTGCAGTCTCTTCTGAGAAGATCCTGAAATTTTTATTAGCTACTGAAGGATCCCTCAGTCTCCACCTGCTTTACACTTTACCCAGTTGCTTTTGCACACTCACGTGTTTTCTAAGTTAGTTTAGGTGGATTTTTTTGCTTTCATTCAAACCAATTAGTTTGTAACCCACTCGAAAACTTTCAGTATATAAAAACATGTCCGGGAACCTGCAGAATCACTCTAAATTTGAAGATACAGAAGCTTAGGCTTTTGTGCTGTTAAAGATGTGTTACCTGTATCCTCAAAGAAAATTGAATAGTTCTTTGAATTTCATTCTCAATGGGTTCATCTACATTTTTCATGAATTAGTATATTTTCTTAAGTGAAGTTTCCTCAAAATACTCAGTTCACAAAAGTGGCAAAGTGGAAGATAAAAGCAAATAATGGAGTTCAGCAGTTTCTGATCTGAACAAGGGTAAGGATTCCACTTCTCCCTGACTGGCAAGGCAAACCAAACATTAAATTTACCTATTATGTATTTATCACTACAGCAGTGGCTTCAGTTGCTCTTCTATTAATCCCAGCCATGTTCCCCAGTCATACCAACCATCCTAGAAAAAGGCTATTTCCCTTTTTTTACACCCTCAGGAGTACTTGTGAGTCATCATAATAGTGGTAAGTATGAACTGGTTACACAGACCTAACTGAAAAGAAAAAACCCAGAGGCTGCTTTGTGACATATAGTGAAACTCATGCTTCCACAAGTTATCGTGTCTTACCAGCTTGAAGATTACTTTGCGGAACCACAAATCTAACAGTGTAATTTTCCGTGGTATTTGCACTTATGCAGCACTCAAGGGCTTGTGGCTTGTTGCACGTTATCGATGCTCTAACGGGGTCTATCATGATGTTCTGCTTCCGGGGCAAGGAAATAACCTCGATTGACATATTGGCAGAACTCTCCAAGTTTTTCTGGGAGAATGTGCAGATGTAGGTGCCTGAAAGAAGTGTCACAAAAACCATGTCTCAGTCAACAGAAGTGCTCCTCAGCTTTAGCGTGGTAGTAAGCCCTACTACTGAACAAGTACAGTGCTGTTGGCAGTATCATGCCTTGCTGTCCTCCAACACTTATAATTTTAACTGTGGGGTTTTTTTAATTTACTGTGGCCAGGCTTCACAGTGATTTGCAGGGATATGGATGCTGAAATGATCTGGTACAGAGTTTTCATTACCTTTGTAGCCAATAAGACCATATTTACTCACCGTTCCAGTCCTGTGTGGCAGATTTCACTGAGAGCTCAGATGTGGCTGGAAATTTTCTGTTTTTGATGCACATATCACAGTCCACTGTTTTTGTACTGCTTCCAGACTGGATTTTCCAGCTGATACTGTCATAATTGCTCACAGTACTTCTGCACGTTAGATTGAATGCATATCCCTTGGAAACTATTGAGTTTGTGCTTGAAGATATTGTCACATGGGCTGAGACAACACAAGACAAATGTCACATCGAGAGTCACTTATAAACATTTGCTTACAAATGCTGTGTGTCACAGAGGACACCTACATGTTAAAGAGCTGGTGGTCTGTCACATGCTACCTGACTCTTACCTTTCCAGAGGTAAGTCACTCTGATGCTTTCACTACCCCTGGCGCCTTGTCCTGTCTGGATCTCACATGTGTATGTTGTCACTGCACCTGATTTCTCAGGTGAACATAGTGATTCATTGATGTTGAGCTTGTATTCAGTGCAGTTTTCACTCAAACTGGCGACTCCTGGAGAGAAATAAACATAGCTTGAATGGCTATGTATGTCCAAAAATACCTATGGAAATCCCAAGCAATCACTCTAGCTGAGGAAAACCTTGTGGGTTTGTATCTAATTGACAGCATAGCACTTTTAACCCATCATTGCTGAAGTTTGTCCACATCTTTTACTCCAGCAACACTCATAGTAATTTTCCAAAGGCCTGAAGATGGCACAGTTCTGGGCACCTAATGCCAAAACCAGTCTGAGAACAACATTGCTTGGAAATAACAAAGAGTATTCTGGTTTAGCCAAATGTCATTATTTGTGATACTTAAGATGAGTAAAGGTAAGCAAAACAGGAGTAAATACTGCAGATCTTAATGTCATCTGATTTTGAAATAAAAATTTGGAGGTATTTGACTGTCATCCAACTTTAAGTCTGAAGAGTGCTGATTTAGCTATAAGCACTAAAGCTGTCCCATGCTGCAGCTGAGAGTGCATCTGAAATGAGTGCAGAGCACAGTAGAGTTCCTGGGGGAAAGCCTGACCACATGGAATCAAGGCCAAAACAGCTCATCACAGTAGGCCAGAATCCCCCCCTCTCTGCAAGCACTTCAGCACACCAGTACCTGTCTTCAGCAGAAATGACTGTGCATGTGAACTTCGAAGGTTTTCTCTCATTTTTCTGCTTTCTGCTAAACTTCATTTAGAGCAAATAGTTAACAATAAACAGTTAATTCATACACATAAAATATTAAGAGGGCAGTAGACCATTTAGGATGATGGTTCATAGACATTTATGAGCGTTTCTGTTGATGTTATTTTGTAACTCTTTGTAACACATTTACTTAATGCTTTACTAACTCCTTATATTAGAAGTAAAAATTTGTGGGATGTCACTGACTCAACTGGTATGTGATATATCACAACTAAAGGTTACGAGCGAAACTGCGCTCTCAGTATTTAGCTATGCTGCAACTGTTTCATAGTGCAACACCTGCCTCTCTTGGCTGCCCAATCTTGGTATGTGGTACATGGAAGCTCTTTATACCCCAAGGATGATTCTGGAGATAGCAGTAGAGACTGATGCACTCATCCTTGCTCTCAGAATTAGACAATGCAGAAACAAGCTTTTTGGAAAAAATCAGTGCAAATGCTGGTCCAGGCAGCTATTTCCACCCAGAATGGCACAGTTTAAGGCATCAGTGTCTGAACACTGCATGGAAATGCCCAGAACTCCACTGGCACTTGCACAACACGTGTGGAGTTTGTACCTTCTCCTCACACACATCTTTTGAGCATACCCTGTATTCATCCTAGGACTTGGTCTTCGGGTTAGCCAGTTAGGAGGAGACCTTAGAAGTACAAACCAACCCAGCAGGTGAAAGACAATCTTTTGTTAACCTTACCTGTAATATTGATTTCTCCATTTACTTTCCAGTCAACAGTAAGTGATGGTAGCTGTTTCTCAATGCAGCAGGACAGCACAGGACTGTTTGTCTGCATTTCAGGACTGTTACATGGAACATCAATGTCCTTTCTGTTTGCAGTGACATTTAGTGGAAAGACATTTAGTGTTTTCGTGGCTACGTGTATCACTCTGTACGACGGAACTTCTCTTGTGAAATTACACATATAGGGACCTGTAAAGCATAGACAGCATCTACACATTGAGAACAGTTTTGCTGTTTTGCCACTATATTTGGAACGAGGACCTACTTCCACATCTAGTTTTCACATCTCTCTGCTCTGCAGTGGCTCTGCTACTTGCTAATCAACATGTACCCTCAGGTCATCTGCAGAACACAATCTGCCTTCTGCAGGCTCCTGGTGCCAAATGTATCCAAATTAGGGTTCAGTCTGGATGGGTACATGAGAAGAGACCAGTATTCTGGGACTGAAATACTTAAAATCTGGGTGAGTTGGTGTGTTTGGGATCTGTATATTGTCCATTGTCCTTCTGGTAGTAATATGCTACAGTAAGAACATGGACTGACTGTGCAAAAGGTTCCTATACAGAATGGGTGAGAGATGGATGGATTCCATCAGAGCTGACCTCTGAGTGTAGGCTCTTAGTCTGCTCAGAAGGTATTGCCAAAGAGAGAAGAGCATTTGTTAGCCACTGTTTCAGGCATGACTTCCCTGGCTGCAGCCAGGCTTGTTTTTGAAATTGGCAGCCAGAGCTCCAAACTTCCTTCACACTTTAGTTGTATGGGTTCTCCTTCCCCATTGGGATAGCCAAGTGAGTAGAGCTCTTACATAGGAGTGGAGGCACCAAGGTTCAGGGCATCCTCAGTTCAGAGAAATTTGGACCCATGCTTCCTACCTTGCATAATTCTGCCCAAATACCTGGTCACAGGCTATTTTTTTCTGAAGTTGAATGTAGAATTCATGGTCCAAAGAGAATAACTGAGTGGGAGCTTGAGGCCAAGCTCTGATAAGACAAAATAATTCCCCTGATAACTCCTCCAGGTAAAATGCCACCATTTTACCTGTTTCTGACTTTCAAAAAGCCCTAAACATGAACACATGAAAAACTGCAACTCCAAGCTCTCATTAGTTAGGTTATGTGTGCGAAGCAGGAAAATTCAACCACACCAAAAGGGTGGGAAGTCCTCACAGCCATGCAGTCAGCACTGTCTCCTGTGGTACAGTAGTGAAGCCTGGCACTGAGAACACCCAAGCAGGTATAGTCACTTCAGTCAGTTCACATCTTGCTGGCATTGCCAGTCAGTATGTTGTTCACTGCCGAAAATAACACATGAAAATTATGAGGGGCAGCATGATTTTCACATTTACCCTAGCAAAGTGCACTCACTGCATTAATCTTTGCTTTTTATAGAACTAGCCACACAAGACATTTACATCTGCTGTTTTAATGACAGAAAATCATACCAGAATCCTCCTTTGTAACATTGGTAATTTTAAGAATCGATCTTCCGATGCTTAAGTCTCCTTCTATGGAATACCGGAAGCTGATTGAGATGCTTTCAGTCGAGTGATACCAGGTCACATTGTCAGATGCTGAATTTATCTCACAAATCAATCTTACTGTATCTCCTTCAAAAATGTCTGAGGGTCTCACAGTGAAGTTTGCCTGATCTGGGGAGACAGAGAGAAACATTCTGCATTACTGTCATTTCAGCTCAGTTCTATATGGTGTCTTTCATCTCATGGGGACCCCAGGTGCTTGACAACTAATATGCACTCAACATCAGTTGCAGGACCTCTGATATAAGCCATGCGATTTTCCCTTAACATATTCTTCTACTGTCTTTGTCAGCCAAAGATCTCAGAAGGTCTTATGCAGAGAGCCAGAAATATTAGCACCACCACTACTTTCTAAGTAGATAAATTGGGAGGAGAAGCAACGAGATTGAAGCAATGCTCTGAGACAGACAGTCCAGCACTCAGTGCATTAAGAGTGTGGCATCTCCAGGGCACTGGATCAAACAACTGAATTGTAACACACTGTCCAGCAGCAGCATGGAAAATGTGCCAGTGAAGCCAAGGGAAATGTGTTCTCATGTAAACTGCAAGAGGTTTTTGTTTTGCATTAAGGAGTAGGAAGTGGTGGCAGTCTGACATGCTAAGAGCTGTCTCAGTTCTGGAGGTGAACTTACAGGTGTTCAATCTCTCTCCCCTTGGAGAGAGTGCATCAGGGATCATACAATTGTTGAGGCTGGAAAAGACCTCTAAGATCATCAAGTCCAGTCATTAACTGTTCAATGCAGTGGCTGGAAGGCTTTGGTTTTCCATGGGAGGTACTGCATGCATGGGCCTCTCAAGAAAGTCCTATGATTTGGTGGCACAGGATAAAATGAAACAGCTAGAGAAATAAATGTTTTCTGAAGGTCCAGTGCCAAATAATCAACAGTATAAGGCAGCTACATGATACAGGTTAGAAATACTAAAGTAAAGCTTAAAGGAGAGTCCTGAGAAAGCTTTAAACTTACCAGTTATTTCTGTTCTGAAGGTAGCAGGGTTTAGATGGTATGATGAATCTAAAAATTGATGTACAGCTTTGTTGGAATTTGCAATCTGATTGAAGCTTGCTGCTCCTGCTTTTACTTGGTAGTTCACAAAAACACTTCCAGGACTAAACAGATACAAGAAGGAGAGAAGAATCAGAATTGAATAACCTTGTATATTAGCAGTTTTCTATCTTGTGATAACCTGTCTTGCATGGCTGGGAAGGCGTCACAGGGCTCACCTGTGAAGGCTCCTGTTGGGACTCAAGACTTGCTCTGGTATACAAGAAGGTTGTTCTACAACTCTTCCCTAAGAATGAACATCTTTATTTCTAGTAAACTTCCCTTAGAAGGGAAATACAACTGCATTTAAATATGTGTGGACATAAGTAATGTCTCTTTTATCCAGATCCAATGTTATATCCAGAGTCAATGTACTAATTCATCTTCCTCATGACCTAGAAAATTGTTAGGTTTATTTGCATCCTTTTCCCCTTTTGCATGGAACTCAGTCTTTCCCCTAAAAAGCTTTGATCTAGATGGAGAATGATTATGTTTCTTGGACTTTTGCACAGGCGTGAATTTTACCAGCAATCTTATTTCCATGCTCATAGTTGGGCTTTCCTTTGCATTGGTTATCTGTCATTCAGTATGTGTATACTGGGCATGGGTTCTAGACAGAGTGAATTTAGTCTTTGCTGACTTGTGTCTCCTTGAGACTGGACAGAAGCATTTGTGTCTTCCAGGAAAAAAGAAATTATTTGCTTACCTGAAACTAGTTACTGTTGCTGATACAAAGCCTGGTAAACATCTGTAGCTGGTGTTGAACTGTAAACAAAGACATATGACATGACACAAATCCTCTGCAGATTACTCTAGTGTGCTTAAAATAGGAAACACTCCATTCAAGACTGATGTGAGTAAGGGCATGCAGCATATCTGATAGAATGCCTCTGGTGCTCTCTCCATTGTCATGGGGTAAGTATCTTTTGATGGTTTCATTCCATGTGTGCTCACGTGGATTTAAGCTAGGACCAATAAAGTGATTTTTTTGGTCGCACTTTAGATGTAAAAGATTTCTAAATACTTCCCTGTCAGCCGATATATTGAAATGAATGGGAATACTGTCCTTGCCTTTCAGAGGAGTTGGCTTTGGCTCACTTTGTAGCTACCACAGCTGCATACTGCCCAGCTCCCCACAATGGGAGTGACAGGCCACTCTATGTCCCAGACATATAGTGTGAACACTGTATTTCTAAAAGGGCTGTCTACCTTCAGAGATGGAAAGCTAAAGCCATTACCGCTTTTTCAAGGTCAGCTTTGTACTCTTTGTATAAATGAGAGGAAGGATCCTTGAGATCATCCGAAAAGTCTACATCGAGTCTGACTGATATATCCGTTACAATGGGCTCTCCCATACCACATGAGTCTGTAAGGAAAGATATTAAAATACATGCAAAATAATCAAACCCAATTCTTACAAAGTGATTTCTTTAGCTTTTTCTTCTAACTTAATCATAGAATCTTAGAATCATATAATGGTTTGGGTTGGAAGGGACCTTTAAAAATCATCCAGGCCCACCTCCCAACCTGGCCTTGAATGCTTCCAGGGATGGGGCATTCACAACTTTTCTGAACAACCTGTTCCAATGTCTCACCACTCTTTTTAATATCTTCCTAATATGGAATCTACATCTACCCTATTTCCACTTAAAATGTTTACAACTTGCCAAGATTCATCTGTATAATAGGAAAGTTGTGATTCTCCTAATATTCTATATCTAATTTAGATGCCTTCTAAATATCTAGACTCCCTGTCCTGCTGATGCAAAGTTGCACATATCTTCAGAAGACAATACATTCAGAAGGTGATTCAATGGCAGAAAATAATATAAAATACTTTGAGAGATACTATAATTTTCTAAGCTGGGTCCATATAAGGGCATGTTCATGCAGTGGAGGAGCATTGTACCCAAGCTCCAGCACGTCACTAAATGTCTGCAAGTGCTTGGGTCAAGGTGGGCCCATATCACAAGGAGAAGAGCTCTAGACCATCTCTAAAGACTTTCCACATCCACAGGCAATGTGGTAGCCAGCTCAGTCCTGATGTGCTGCTTTATCCCACCTTTTAACACTATTCTCACTTCTAAGCTGTATATGAGTTGTACAGTGATGAAGTTCAGCACTGTGTCTCCTTACCTTCAGTCTGAGGCTCACAGTAAGGCCCATAGAAAGGCATTTCCTGTGTGTAGCCACAGGTCCAGTCAGGTTTTGTGCTGTCAGAAGGGCAGGGGATCATGTCACTGCACACCGTGCTTGGCCAGGCATAGCCATTTTCACAGGAACAACAGCTACTATTCTCATCACTGGGCCAACAGACTAGTGTCAGACAGATAGAGAAATACTATGAGAATGGTGAACAGGGCATAACATTTGCATGATAAATATTTATCTTTTTGTATCTTCATGATCTCAACTAAATGTTGCCCTTCTTGCGAGTTCACTTGAATCATGCAAACATGGTGATCTGATGCCTTGCAGCTCTTACTCTACTGATTGTAAATAACTAACCAGAAATGGTAACCAGAATAGTACAGAGATAATTTTGATCAATTACTTTTAAGTAACTGAATGGAAATGTGAAGTCTGATCCTAAAAATTTACATGGCATGTTGGCCATGGTCTGTGATAGCTGTCAGACTGGATATTTCTATATTGCCTGATCTGAAAGCAAATGTATAGGACATTAAATATTGTGAGAGCATGTATTTATCATCCAAAGTCCTGGTGGCTAGTGAGGTGTTGTGTCATTCTGACTGTATCCTGACAGATGCTGTGTGAGAGAAGGTAAGATTATCATCCAAAATGCTTTAAAGACATTGTGTCTCTAAAAAACCCCAAACCCAAACCAGAAGGAAACCCCAACACAACACTTTCAGTTTTTCTGCTCTTAATGTGTCATTAGCAAAGTAAGATATTAACAAAATTATTTTCACGTATTACATGTGACCCTGAAGGCCTTTAGAAGATGTATTTGCATGTTGTTTTGGGAACTGATGAACAGTTCCTTTCATTGCTTTATGAGCCAGCGATAAGAAGATACCAAATCTCCTCTGGTGTTGTAAATGTTTGGTGTGTTTCTATATCCTCCACTGTATTTGTTACTCAGATGTGATGCTGCACAACTACAACTAATGTAATAAAACCTGCTTGATATCTTGCCCCGTAAGAATACGATAAGTGAGTTATACAGGAAAACACTGTATCTCATGCAGCTTGTCTCTGTCAGGGTCAGAGTACAGCCTCTCACAGCGATTTATGTTCCAAGTACAGGAGGAGGGAAGTAAACAGTCTGATAACCACTGTTGCAGCTTCCTGAAACTTGAAAGTAACTCAGAGCGCTTGTTAGCCAAGCTGGAGCAAAATCCTTTGGCTCAGGCTTCCTCTGGCTTTGTCCCTTCCTTAGGAAAAGAAAAGCATTCAGAGCTATTCCTAATGCCAACATTATATAAAGAGGAGTGGTGGGACGTAGATAACAAAAGATGCTGTTTTGTGCTAGAGCTTCAGTCTTGCTAGGTCTTTCAGCTGGCAGCACAGATGGTTCAGGTTTGCTGATTTCTAAGTGTGATGGGTGGTAAAAGTGAGAGTCATCAAATATGGACCACAAAGCACATTATCCATAATATAAAAATCAATAACCAACCCACCTGTTGTAATGTCAATATTTGAAACTGTTATTTCTGCATCCGAAATATTCATTGAAATTGGAAGTTCAAAGTTCTTGAAATACTGTCTGATTTGCTCCAGATAAGATGAATCCATAAGGCTTACTTCAATGTCAACGGCATAGTCCATAGTGAGAAGGTTAAAAATAAGCACTGAAAGAGAAATAGAATGGGACTGAAAAGCTGTGTGCGAGGCTAAATCACAAATTGATGGCTTCCAGTTTGGCATCTGGGCTCTTTGCTGCTATTTTATGGTAGCTTAGTGTGTTGTTCTGCTTAGGAAATCTTCTTCCTTCCCACTCAGCAGAAATTCTGCATGTGTTTTATCTGCTACTTGTCTCACAAAAGCCAGATTACAGAGCAATAGAAAGCTGATAAAAATGGCACAATATATACAGAGAAAGCCTGTCTCATCCATTCTCTCCTTTGAGTCAGTAACTGGATGGTTTTACAGCCACAGACTGAGGCCATATAGGATTATCTTGTTCCTCCTGTCCAGCTAAGAGGCTGGGTTATTTTCTAAATATGTATTTCAACTTGCATACAAGCTGTGCTGATATATGTTGTTTCATGGATGTCATCCAGAGGGACCTGGAAAGCTCTGCTTTCCTGGAGACAGCTGAACAACCTGCCTGACAATGGGAAGTAGTGAATTAATTCCTTCTTTCGCTTTAATGATGAAACCATTTTTATCTCAACCTACGAGTTTTCTCACTTTATCCTTCTGATTCTGTTCCCCATCTCACTGGAGGAGAGTAAGTGGCTCGGTGGTGTGTAGCTGGGGTTAAACCACAATCCTTCCCCCTTGATGGTCCCAGTTCAGTATCTCAAGAGATGCTGTCCCTAATAGTGATTTCACCCTTGACTTACTAGAAGCCTGTTCTGATACCATACATTTGTGTACATACTGTTTCGCTTCTGCCTTTGCATCTCTGAATGGAAGCTTTCCTCTCCTACTGGACTGTCAATCTGGGGGAAAAAAAGAGAGTAAAGCTCTGTAAGGAAAACAAAGTGAAGCTTTA
Organism: Acanthisitta chloris; assembly: GCF_000695815.1. Lineage (NCBI taxonomy): Eukaryota > Metazoa > Chordata > Aves > Passeriformes > Acanthisittidae > Acanthisitta > Acanthisitta chloris. Next base: position 54,845 of record NW_008675222.1, read on the forward strand.
TCTGCTGTTGTCGGTGAAAGTGCTGAAAATACTGACACAAAAAAAATTTTCACACTAATCTTAGCCCCATCCCTCCAACCTCCAACCCCATCTTTCTCCTTAAAGAAAATATTACTATCTTCCAAGCAGGGAAAAGTTAAACACCAGCTAAGGGATGTACTGTTTGCAGATGCCTCTTTGCATATCTCTGCCAGAAACTGCCTCAGCTTAGAAGGATTTCTGTGTCTGAGCTACAAACTGGCTAAAGGACTGATGCAGTGTACGTAGGCCTGGACCAGCCTGGCAAACTGCTTGGTAAACCTTGCCACTCAGCCTTTGAATCCAGAAACTGGACTCTTTTCACACTTCGCTTTTTTCTTTGCTTTGAGCTGTCATCTCTGCAGCAGTAAAGACAGCCTGAGTAGAAGACAGGAGATTGAAAAGTCTTGGCTTCAGATCTGTTGCCAGGTCAGCTACTTTGGTGCAATCAGTAACACACAGTTGACCAGGGCAGTGGTGGCACAATTTCAGTATAATTGAGTTCACACAGCGTGCAGCCAAGTGAAATGCAGATCACCTTTTTAATTTTTAATTGTGCCCTAAAAATACATTGGCACCACCGTTAGCAAGAAAGGCTAAAGAACAAGCAAAGACGCAGGCAGGAAATTTGCAGCTTTGCCAGTTTCTGGGTTCCTACTGAAACCTTTATTTACAGAAGGGGTGAATAGCTTGGCAACTCTTAAGTCATCTCTTTGCATAAAGGAACCATCTGGTGCATGATTAGATCTGGGCTTCATATTGCAGTTGTGCTGGAGTCAAGATCCAAAGGCGTACTGGCATTTTTTGCACTGCTGGGGTACCACCTTCGCACTAGGGGTTGGCTGCAAGAGTTACAGAAAGCCCACTGTGATCCATATCTTCCTCCAGGTTTGAACTCAGTGGTTTCCTTTCTCAGTTGTTCTCCCAGACAACTGCAGGGTATTGCTATGTTGCTAAATACTTTGCATATTTCACACCATTAAATAATGAGTCATTTGCAGGGTGTACCATGGATCAATGATGCTAAAAAAAAAAGGTGTTGCTTTTTCATGAAAACTCCTTTCTGCTGAAATAAAGGTAGCCTGAAAAAACCCAGAGCAAACAAGATACTTGGTCACTATTAGATATCTGCTGAAGAGCAGATGAGGCTGCTGGAACCACACATACCTTGGTTTGCCAAGGCAGAGGATGGTGGTAGAAACAGCTTAAGGAGATTCCACCTTCCTCTTCATGTTTCCTTTTCTTTTTTCAACCTGCTCAAAAAAGGAGGTTCTCCATTCTCTCACACTGGAGAAGAAGTATTTTCTAGTTTGATAATAATTGTGATAACCTAGAGTTGGTAGATCTATAGACTAATTTTATTTACCAGACTATATTAACTTCCATTTGGTCAAACCCTTGCTTTCTCTGTTCCTCTTTTGTCCTTTTTTGTCAGGGATTATTTTTGCAGAAACTGTCTGTTAACAAAGCCACGTACCTGACAAAATATAAAATGGCTTTCTATAACTCATGGTATTGATGAAGACTGGAAAGAAAAAAGAGCCCAGTTTCTGGATTTCTCCATCTCTTTTACACACTCCAGGTTCAGTTTCCCCACCTGGTTCTATCCTGACTTCCTCCAAGGTTTTGTGGATGTAAAGGAGAGCATCAGGGGGCTACAAGCAGTGACCAAATGAAAACCAATAGGTCTGGGAAAGGATACTCACTACATATTGGAATGGATTGAAGTTTGAGTCCTGTGATGTCTGGCAGCATGGTAAGACCAGTAGAAACAGGCAGTGGAGACCTGCAGTGACTGAGGATGACATTTTGTCCAGTGACTTTGCTGTGAGACCTGAAAAGACAACATAGCGAAAGGACCAAGGAATTTTCAGATGACTCACACATTAGGAAATACCAGCACACTCTACAAAAACAGTGTGTTCAGACTCCTTCAGCACACTCTTCCTGTTCATCCAAGACAGGGCATGGAACAAGGCCTGTAATTATTCCTCTGCCACTGTCATCAGTGTCTGTTTCATGTCATCTGTAGCTATGCAAAATAGGAGAAAGAAATAGCTTGAAGAAAGCTAAGTCCTTAACATATTCTTTGGAGTCCTAAGCATATTCCTAATAGGGACAAATGTGTTAGAAATTCGTCTACTATGAAAAAAGTTGACTTTAGATGTTCAAATATTCCTCACAGTGGTATCTGGAAAATGCACAGCCAGGACACAAGGGAACAGTTAGGAAGGTTGCTGTAAGTGTGGACCTGTCCTGTTGGATCAGGAAGAGCTCTGCTACCAGCTGTATCCCACTCTGGAGAGGGACCTAGCAACACCATAGACTCAGCTAGAGATTTCTGTATGTTTGTTACCCCTTAGTTTAGCGTGGCCAGGTTTTGGCAGTGGTGGTGGTGAGGGCTACAGGGATGGCTTCTGTGAGAACCTGCTAGAAGCTTCCCCATGTCCAGCAGAGCCAATGCCAGTGGCTCCCAGAACAAACCCAGGACGAACCTGCCACTGCGGCAAGGCCAAGCCAATCAGTGATGGTAGTAACACCTCTGGGATAACACATTTAAGAACAGAAAAAAGTTATTGCACAGAAATAATTGTGACCAGAGAGACCAGAGGAGAGAGAATATATGAAAGGGACAACTGCAGCCACCAAGGTCAGTGGAGAAGCAGGGGGAGGAGGTACTCTAGGCACCAGAGCTGAGAATCCCGTGCAGTCCATGGTGAAGACCATGGTGAAGCAGCTGTCCTGCAGCCCATGGAGACTAACAGGGTACAGAGATCCACCTGCAGCCTGTGGAGGAGACCCATGCCAGAGCAGGTGGCTTCCCAAAGAAGGCTGTGAACTCATGGGGAGTCTATGCTGGAGCAGAGTCCTGGCAGGGACCTACAGACCCAAGGAAAGAAAAGATTCACACTGGAGCAGAGTTCCTGGTAGGACTTGCGGTCCTGTGTCAAACCCATGCTGGAGCTGTTCCTGAGAGGCTGGAGAGCACCCTGTGGAGAGTGA
>NW_008675222.1:58208-60018 GCF_000695815.1 Acanthisitta chloris
TGGTCCTTATCTCAACCCATGAACCTTTCATTATATTTTCTCTCCCCTGTCCCTTTTTGTGGAGGGAAGTGAGAGAGTGGCTTTGGTGGGTGCCTGGCATGAAGCCAGGGTCAACCCACTACACTTGGCTAACAATGGAAACAATGAAGAGCAGTATCTCTGCGTAATCTTGAGTTTTTAGTGTATATCTCCATTAAATGCACTGAAGTTAAATAAGTAACACAGAACCCAGGAACACTGACATGCCAAAATATGATGTGGTGCCCGAAATGAAAACCCAGAATTCCAGTGCATTAAGCTAATTTTCTCACACAGTAGATTGGATGATGAAACATAAAGGAAGAGGTAAAACATTTATGGACCCTTATAACAGATGCTGACACATTTATGCAAATGTTATAGAGAAAGGGAGGTGAAGAATACATAAAATTACATATTTTGCTATGAATATGCACTTTCTGGTTATTCCTAACAAGGCATTTCCCTAGCTCTAGAATTAACAGCTAGTAGAGAGCTACAGAAAAAGGCAGAACCCAAGTAAGTTGTGAAAATCATAGAAAGAAAAGCCCTGAGAAAAGGCTCTAAGAATAGTACTGAACAGTACCTGAGCAGATAACACCATCTTGATTTAAATCATGAGCTTTAGTAAAATTATCATCTTTTTGCATTGAAAAGGCTGTTCATCCAAATTCAGGCTTTGCAAGGCTGTGAATCACCAGGTGAAAGCAGAAAAGTCAACACCTCCCGAGACGATAATGAACATTGGCAGTAGTTGTCCATTGCCACCATCACATATCAGAGCTGGTGCTCCCAAGAAGGCAGGGCACTTCACTGTGACTTTCTCACTCAGAAGAGCCCATGACAGAAAATTATAATATGCATATGATCTGTGGTCTCACCTTGTGAATCGAAAGAGGATGGCAATGGGCTTACAGCCAAGCACGCACTTGATGTCACCAACGTGGATATCCAGAAGGGATTTTTCAGGGTTTCTCATGAAATGTGATTCTTAGAGAGATCCATCTGGAGTGAGTCTTCACCTGGATACTGACCTGGTTAAAAGATAGGAGTCAAAAGTAGGAATAAATTATTTTCTTTTCCAATAGAGAGATGTTATCACCAGGGCTCTGCAGGAACATGGTGTAAGGCTGGCTTACCCTTGGTTCTCATGTGATGTGAAAAGGGCAGTGATCAATGATACAACACTGTGGAAAACTTTACATGATTGAGACTAACAAAAACAAAATCTGCCTGTGAAGATCTTCATAAGAGTCTTAGGATACCAAGTGACTGGATCGTGATATTCATTAAACTCAGCACTGATAATTGCAAGGTAGAAAGAAATGCTCTTGACATGTATTCTGATGGACCCTGAACTGACTACTCAGAAATGGGATCAGAAGAAATGTGAGATGTATTCTGAGATAAAATTTAAAAAGGAAATCTACTTTTAAAATATTCTAGGGTAGCAACAGAAGGAAAAACCAAAACCAAAACAGAAAACAAAAAATCCCAACCCAAACAAAACCAAACCAAAGCCAAACCAAAACAAATAAGCAAAGAAACAAAGAGGCAAACAACATACCCCCTAAAAAGAAAAGAAAAAACCACAACCCCCCCCCGTGCTATCTAGACATTTGAGCTGATACAGTACAGCTGCTCTTATACTCCTACACAGGAATAACAAGAAAGCAAGACATCTCAGTGATTCAGAATATCTTCCTACCCCAATCTAAAATCTATTAAAAAAAAAACCTTCCAGGCTTTTTTTATCCAATGGATGAATGGCTCCCAGAATTGGGGGGAAAAA
>NW_008675222.1:60048-76211 GCF_000695815.1 Acanthisitta chloris
CATCAGTATATCCAGCATTCTCCAAAAGAGAATATTTTTCAGTTTTGAAGACATCATCCCCTTGCAACAAACTCAGGACTTCCATTGACTTGGCTGATCCCAAGCCCATGATTGATCAAAGTGGATCAAGAGGGAAACATTAGAAGCTGTGACACAAGTCACAGTAGCTTTGTATATGCAGCATATGCTCACAGAATATGGTGACATAGCTTAATCTGTACAAAGAACTTATGTTCCATTGGTAAGGGGTTGATGAAACAGAAGAGGAAAAAGGTCACTAAACAAAATTTATGATGAGGTTAAACAGCATCTGTTAGAGTTTTGCATGTTATCTTCTGCACTGTGCCCAAACTTGCATTCCTATTCAAATGTTGTGGGTCAGCCTCCATTTTCAAACACATCCTTTGTGTGACCGTGTAGCTGAGAGCAAACACCCTGTTAGCTGTGCACGTAGAACACTGTATAAAGGACCACCCATGTAAATGAGAACCATCCTGCTACTCAGGCTTTGATAGCTACTTAAAACTTCAAAACATCCAAAACAAGGATCTAGAAAGACAGAAAACTAGCAAACAAATATCAAATCTCAAATGGGGACAAGTATTAATGTTCTTCTCAAGTAATGTGGCTGTTCCCCTCGATCACTTATTTCTCAATGAATAAAGCATTGCTGTAAATTTTTCAACAAGCAGATTCTCAAGTATCTATCTACTTTCAGTGGGCAAAGCAGAAGATGTGTGGACACATTCCTTATTTCTCATGCAAACTGTCTCCTGGGAGACAATAAGTAAAGAAGTCCATGTTTGCTACCAAATCTCTTTTCCAAAGAATTCAGGCTGAAAAATGTTGTTTAAAGTTAATTCCAAAATGCAGACGATTCCTAGAGGTAAATAGCAAGGTCTTACTTTAACCCAGAATATAGGTGAGCTAGATGATCTTCTTTTTACTTTTTCTCTAAGTTTCTCTTTTTCATGAATGTTGCAAAAAAAAAAACACCTTCTCTTGCAAATCCACCCAGCACAATAGTTATCACTGCAGACCTTCTAGAAAACAAAGACAATGCCCAGAGATGCAATATTATTTACCTTCTCAAGTGGTTCAAAGAGATCTTCTAGTTAAATCCATCTTAAACATCCCATGATTTCTACTACAGCCCAGGCTGCTCCCTCAAAGAGAAATTAAGACACAGGAACTTGTATAATTAGTTGAACAAGCTATTGCTGCTCAGAAAAGAAATTGCCTCTAGAGCCTGCCCTCAAATTTCAAGTGTGAGGCTGAGCAGATATGCCACTGCAGAAAACCCACAAGGCATTTTAAGAGGAGATATTTCCTGATACCATTCATCAGATAGTACTCATTATTTCCCCCTGCACTGATCTGCGTCCTTCAGTGTCTTATCTGCAGATTAGTGGACTAACTTGTTCCACTGCTGTTACTCACCATCTTTGTTCAACAAAAGAGGGTGTTGAGGACTGAAAACGGCAAAATTATGTTTTGTAGCTATGGCAAAATGTTTGTGGGCTTTGACTTAAATTATAAAGGAGGAAAACTCCTCCTTTTTTCAGGTAAGAAAAGTTTTCCTACCTGAGCTGGCAGCATGTTCACTGCAGGCTGGGCCTGGAAGGCTCTAGGGACACACGTTGCTGCACAGTGATGCAGACCTATGGCTCTGATTGTTACTGTGGAAGGTGGGGTAGAGCAGGAACTTCCCAGAAACCAGGGGAAATTCTGTGCTATATATATTTCTACCTTGAACAAAATCTGGAGCCAGGAACCTGCTGCACAAACAGGGTACATCAGTCCAAATAACAATGGGGCCCTTGTCCCTACAGTGTTTGATCACAACCAGGTTATCAGTGGAATTTGTTTCCACAACAGTGTCTGTGGAAAAGTTTGGGATTAAGCTCATGTTGTGGGGGATTATTTTTTAAACAGTGATTAACTCAGGAGATAGGTCAGTTCCCTTTTCTGCAAACCTGGCCACCTGCTGCTCCCTGCAGTGTGGTGAGTCAGACCTCAGCCTTTTGCAGCAGTTTTAAGGTGATTAAATTGGCATGACTGATGCCTTCATTGCCCTTACACCATGTCTTCACTGTTGTAGTGGCATCGGTCTGATTTATTGTCCACCCAAACTAGTTCAGGAATTTGAATAAGCAGAAAACTGAAGCTACATCTACAGCACTAAACAAAACCACCTCTCTCTCTGCAGACAGGTTTTGTGGCTGGCCTTGTGCTGATGTCTTCCAAACTCTTCTTTTAGCCAATTTAACTCCCTGTCCCTGCAGAAAACTAAACCAGCAATAAGGTCTAGCTTGCTTTTATCTGACAAATCTAATCATCTTAGAGAAGGTAGGACCTAGTGAGTGCCAGGGCCAGAGCAAGGAGAGGAGCAGATGAATGGACCCAAGCAGGGAAGGGCCCAAGAACAGGGGTCAGACAGGGCAGGAGGGTAAGGTCAAGGAAGACCTCTTCCTTTCTGCCCCAGAAGCTGTTCAACATGAGTCCATGGCCTATCCCTACAGAAAAAGCTGCACCGTTTTCACGCAGTGCTGCTCCCTTGGCTGACTGCTTGCAGGTTTAGATAAGCAGCAGTGCAAGCACAGAGGCTGAGGTGAAGAGGAGGGCAAGCTTGGCTTATATCAAGAGCTGGATCCACATTTTCCACATTGCCAGACCTTGACTGGAAAACTGGTCTGAATTAATTAAACCTGTTTCCTTTTTTATTTGTTTGTTTTGTTGCTGTGGCTTTCAGCGATTTTACACAACAGCAGCTTTGGGTGTGGGAATAGGAAAAAAAGTCATCAAGGCTTTCTTAAAAGAGGGATTCTGCTCAAGACTTTGTATCATCAAACTGTAGCTTAATGGTGTGAGAAATCTTGGTTTACTTTGCAGGAGAATGTGGAAACTACAAAATGTCAGAGCATTAGGTATGTAATCAACTTGGTATGTGAGCACAGGGGATGTCCTGATCATTCTGATGTTTTTTCCTGTATTCATTCATCAAGTACTGTCATGTCACCAGAAACTGTGACCTTCCTGGGTTTTAAAGTTTCAACCCCAGTACATTTTTTGTTTAAACATCTGAGACTGCACTTAGCCTTCACAGACTCAGGAAAGCAAGCGAGAGGTGTGTTAGATGACACCTCCTCTGAACTAGGAGCATTCATCCAAAACAAGGCAGAGCTACAAGGATCCTGTAATTTGCTGGGAATGTGGGAAAAAAAAGAGCAAAAGCACATGAACACATTTCATCTGGCATGAACAAAATAGACCAAGGTAATGTTCCCACATAGGTGTAACCTGAGAGATACTGTTCAAATTGAAAGTAAATGTGAAAACAACCTTGACATTAAATTAACACAGAGCCCTCTTGACTCACTCATCTTCATTCCAGTCCTGGCTCTTAACCCTTGTCTCATCTCTAGAATCTAACCTCAGAAATGTATGTAACCAAATCCCATTTTCACTTGTATCCAAATGCAGAAAAAAGGTGCCACAACAAACTCAGAAGCTGGATGCAACACTGCAGGTTCTTACACCATTTGCTGTTATTATTTTTGGGTCTGGATGTTTAGCAGCTCAAAGATGTGTTTTAAAAATGTGAGAACAGAGAGAATCCCAAGAATATTTGAGCTAACAGGTAGATTACTTTGAGACAAAAGGTTTTGGCATGAATCTGGCAAAGCCTGGGGATTCATTTAATATCTCTATCATATACCTTTAGACAGTTTTGCCCACATCAGTCTTGCAGAAAAGACTCTGGGGGAAGCCCTAAGAACGTGCTACATAAATTCATTTGTTGTCATGATGTCAAAAATAGGGCAACTCTCATTCTAAACTTTATGAACAAATATTTTTAATTTAAGGCATGGGAGGTCTCAAAAGTGCTCTACATGATGCTGTTGATGTTTTGGCTGGAGCACTGTGTCCGGATGTTGCTGTATTGGAGAGCATCCAAAGAAGAGCCATTTGAATCCTAAGAGATGAGCAGAGTATAACCTTGTGTACAGGCTGAAGATTGTTCAGTTTAGGTAGGACAAGACTCAGGAATGGACACAATAACAGTTTATCACTTAGTAAAGGACTGATATGGATGTTCACAGTGACAGCTCAGTGAAGGATGATGTGAATTAACACAATCTGAAGCAAAGATAAATATGTCGGTGAGTATGAAATGCAACATTTAGGAGCAATGAATTAGGTTACACAGGGCAGCTGCAAAGTTCAGTGGAAGTTTTTAAGAACAGGCAATAAAATTGCTAGCATGGAAGAGAGACTTTGATTCTGCCTCCATGTGAGTTTGTGGCAATGGGGTGCCAGGTAAATTGTTGTTCTTTTCCAATTAGCTCTGTTTCTCTACACTTCTTCAGTCTGTGCAATGAATGAATTCAAAGAGATTCAAAGGAGACATGCAAAACTGCTAATCTCTGTACTCAGAGCTGTGTTTGGACTGATCAGGGCAGTGACTGTCCCCCTGTGCTGGAGACAGGTATCTCAAATCCTCTGTTCAGTTCTGAGCCTCTCATGACCAGGCAGATATTGAGGTGCTGAAGCATGTCCAGAGAAGGTCAAAGGAGCTGGGGAAGGGAAGGGTCCACAAGTCTGATGAGAAGAGGCTGAGGGAGATGGGGTGTTTAGCCTGGAGAAAAGGAGGCTCAGGGGAGGACCTTATCGCTCTCCATAACTACCTGAAAGGAGGATGAAGCTAAGTGGGAGTTGGTATCTTCTCCCAAGTAAAAGGTAACAGGACAAGAGGAAACAACTTCAGGTTGCTCCAGGGGAGATTTATATTGGATATTAGATAAAAATTCTTCACTGAGATGGGGGGTCAAGCATTGGAAGAAGCTGACCAGGGAAGTGGTCCCTGGAAGTGTTTAAAAGATGTATAGATGTGGCACTTAGGGACATGGTTTAGTGGTGGACTTGGCAGCATTGGGTTAATAGTTGGACTCAATGATCTTTGAGGTCTTTTCCAATCTAATGTTTCTATGATTCTCTTAGACAAGCTCAATAATTCCTTTCTGGACCTCTGCAGCACAGTATTCCCACCATCAAAGCACAGAGGAGGTAAACTATATCTACAGCCTTATCAAGGGTTTCCCCAAAACAATATTTCCATAGAAGGGCTCTAGTTCACACCCTTTTCTACATCAGGTCACATTTTCCATCTTTGATCATGAAGTATATACTTTTCCATCTTGACCTATGACTTTAGATTCCTCTATTTCTCTGTAAGCCTTCCCGTGAATTGGTGATGACCTTTTTACATACCCAAATAGTCTACATGAGAAATGAAAATTATTTAGCCCCAGCAATCTGCAGTTCAGGCTCAAACCATACCATGACCAAGCAGGACTTCCTGCAAGGAGAAAATAACTCTGCAAGACTAATGTTTGCAAGGTACCGTAGCTGGAACAAGAACCACTCAGCCAGATGACTAAGAACACAAAAGATTCAGCTGAATGGCTGAATTATCACATCCTTCAGGCACTCCTAATGCCCTTAGAGCAGGAAAAAGAACTTTGCCTGAGCATTTTAACATGTTCTGGACAGTGCCAGACAGCCTTGAAACAGTTCACAGTTGGACTTACTGCTTGTCACTGGAAAACAGCAATTTGCCAGATCAGTGAAGGTATTCTGACATGAATAAACATCTGCCATAGTTATTGGCTAAGCACTGACTCAGTGAAGGAGGAAGAGTCCATCACATTTGGCAAGACATGAACACTGTCCTGGTTGCTGGCTACGTGTACAGTTGATCCATCTGGGAAAGTACCACACCAACACTAGACCTCTCCACCAGCCTCTTTCATGGAGCTATGTAACAGTTCACCTCCCCTTACAGCCACGTTACTATGTTAGGATAGAAAGGGCATATTTGGCAGGGAGGTGGTGCCCATGTAGCTCATGGCTTCTGTGGCCTTACCAGTGCACCATGAGACACCTGAGTACACACCCTGTACCAGTGTCAGAAATTACATATTGCTGGCATACTGCATAATCCCTCACAGCTGGGTTTGGTAGTCTTGTGGCTGGGCTGCTTCTGCCCATGCTCAAAGACCTGTGGCTTCTGGGGCTCCTTAGCTCAGGTAACCTCTGTTCACCCAGCAGAATCTGGCCTATTCCCCTTTATTCTTCTGTCTGACTCACCCACTCTCTATCTCTTACAAGCAAACACATTTGGAAGTCTCTCTTATCCTGCCCAGCCCTGTCTGCTTTCTAGAGCTCTTGGGATAACATTTCTCATCTGATATCAGACTTAAAGATGAGATTTCCTGGTTCCGGATGCATCTTAAGCACAGTATCCAGCTCCCAGGCTCCTCAGTACAAGAGAGACACAGACAGTGATGTGAGTCTAGCAAAGGGCCACAAAGAGCTGAAGCATCTGTCATACCAGGAGAGGCTGAGAGAGCTGGAACTGCTTAGCATGGAACAGGAAAGGCACAAGGGGATCTTGTCAATGCCTATAAATAACTGATAAGGGGAACTACAGAAACACCCACCCTGGAGTGTCTTCTTTGGTAGACAGAAGTTGGAACAAGCATTTCTGTGTTAGAATACACAGTCATCCATCTCCACGCAGCCATCCCAGATAAAGGTATTTCATTCCTGTTGGCTGAAACTTCTCACCATTCTCTGTCTGGGAATGCTGCCCCTCTTGCACAGAAGTGGAGATGCACACACCTTTGGCATTAGGAGGAAGAGGATAACAAACAACTCTGCAGGTACAACATGTCTTCAACCAGCAGAGTTCTCTGTGAAGTGTATATGAGTCCACAGACTCAGCTCTTGGTCCCTCTCCTTGGGCTTTAAGACACATCCTAGGCTACTGAGGCCATGAGCCCCCTCTGCAGTTGGTCTGACATATTCTGCTTTAAAGGTTTGCCAAGTCTCATTGTAAAAGCCTTTCATTCTGTGCTTTTACTCCTTTGTTCACACTGAGAGACCATTCCTCATCCTTTCTAATGGGTACTGGTTGCCTAATGCCATAAGCAGATTTGCCCTTGGTTGGATCCAAGGATTCTATAGCCCAGTTGCTCTTATCCAACATGGGCAGCGGCCCTTGGGAGGAGTTTTGCAAAAGCAAAGTTAGCTTGGAGCAGCATGTCTTCAGAATGTTCTTTGCATTTCTGGCTATCAGAGGTACAGGGACTTTCGTTTTTAACAACCCTAATGGCCTATTAAGTTGACACAAATGAAGTAAACAATAAGAAAACCTAGGAGAATGTCCAACATCCAACATGTCTAGGAGCAAGGAGGCCTGAATTCTTTTCCTTACTTTGAATCTGCCACTCATTAGTGTCAGGTTTGGTCCTTAGTTTTCTAACTGGAGAGTGCATATTTTTTTCATGGCCTTGTAGTGGCATACATCACTTTTAAGTACCCCATCAGTTGTCTAGGCTGAAGAGTTCTATGCCATTCTAGCACAGTCATCCTCCCACCTCATCAGTACTTGTCCTGCATCTTTGCAATTGGACTCTGTCTTTTTTGAGCTTAATTAAGCTCAAATGTCCCCATGCCAGCATTTTCCTATGTCTTAAACAGCTCTGCCTCCATTTAGTTATTTTGGATGAAAGGCCTATGGTGCCATGACGTCTGTGGAGGTGAAGGACACATGGAGAGAGGAACCAGGAGCTGCTAAAGGTTAGAAGATGTGAAGATACAAGATAATCTAGCTCCATGGCTGACCAATAGCCTATAGCAACTGAGCCTTGGTTTACCCTTTTCAAACAGCCACAGAACATTTTTCCAGAGGCTCAATCTCTGGGGCTAAAGCCTGTCCAGTTTGTTATTCCTCAGCCACAACAGAAGAGCTTTCCTTTCTGTGCATAAAGCATGACCTTTGGGGAGTGCGTAATAAGTTGGATGATTGGACAATGTTTGTTTCAGACAGAAAACATACAATGACTTTAAGAAATACACACCCAGGCACAACAATATTTCATGGGAGAGTTAGCTAAAAGGGAAAGGGGGGACAGGGGAAGTTGCACTGACCTTAGATAACACATCTGAATGAGAACAAAAACAAAATAAACACAAATTAATCAAGGACTCCAAACTGAACTGCTTAGTGATAAGGATTCAAACAGGCAATAAACAGGCTGTGACATGCTTTCTCTGTGATGTTTGAGGAACTGTATTATTCCAGCTTTGTGCCTAGCATAGTGCAGGGGGCTGAGCTAGCTGGAATGCTCAGGGATCTCTAGGATACGAGCAGAGGTTTTGTTTCAGGGGAAGTAGGGGGCAATTTTTTGTTTTTGTGAGTTGTGTGCAAACAGATATCATGGCACTCATAAATGAAGGGATGAATGCTCTCAATGCCATATGGCACATTAATAGGCCAGGTTGAAAGCAGTGGTCGCCAAAATTGAAGTGAAATGGCATTTAAATCAGCACTTTATTTGAAAAAGAAAACCTGGTCCAATTCCTGCCTTCTTCCTGGCATTTTTTCCTCACCTCTGCTCAGAAGGTTAATCTCAACTCCAGCTAAGGCCCCCTGCTTGACCTTCACATTGGAGTTTTGTAGAAGGCACAATGAGAAAAAAAGGGGGGAAAAGGCCAAACAATGACTTCCACCTGCTATTCCAGCTGTTCACATGCAACTGGGTACTGCATGTTTGGAAAGTGAAGGCTGTGGAAAAGCACATGCCAGCGTACATTTGCTCACCTCTGATGACAGGGATGAGAAAAGGGCTGTAGCCATGAACTTTCCCTTCTTCTCCTCATTTTTTCTTTAGTAACTGCAGTTAGGTGCAAGCCTATCTCACACCTAGAAGCAACAAAACAAGATCTGATAAAGCCTTGAGCAATCTGGTCTAGGGAGAGGGTTCCCTGCCCATGGCAGTGGAGGTTGGGACTAGATGATCTTTAAGGTATGTTCCAACCCCTTAACATTCAATGATTCTATGGTAAGTTATTTGAAGCTCAGCACTGTGAGAATACAGGGAAGGTGGAGCTCTCCATGTACTCCCATATCAATATAAAGAAGAGTGAGGTCTAACAACATCTGTTGCAGTGGAATTTCCATGGGCTTCAATGAGTTTTGGATTGGTTCCCTAAATCAAGCCAGACACGGGTTACTTCTATAGACCAAAGTACTAGAAAGTCTGATGACTGCATGCTTCCTGCTCATTTCATTTTATTAACCTCTTGATTTTTTTCCTGTTATTGCTGCTAACACAGCTGGCTGTATAGGAAGCTGCTGTAAATTGTGTAGGTGTTAGCCATTTGGGGTGTGTAGAATCCCACTCTGGACAGTGGGAGTTTCCTGCCTGAGGGCCAGACCTGTCACACCTATCCACAAGAACATAGAAGTACAAAATAGCATCCACCTTTTGCACAAAGAATCAGATAAATGGAGGGAAATCCTCTGGATTGGTGAAAGCAGGTCTCTGTTGCCCATATATCTTAAATCCCTTTGGTAATGAACAAGTCTGAGAGAAAAAGTAATTGTTTATATTTTATTCCACTGATCTCACTTCCAGCCTTACTATTTTTGTACTGGTCTGTCTTCCAGAGCACAGGATGACTTAGAAATGCTAAGAAGTGCTAGTATTAAATTTCTTGAAGGCTGTGCTTCAAACAATCTATGTTTTCAAAATCATCAGTGCTCCTTTGTCTTCATCATTGGCATTAGGTGTGAGATCAAGACAGAGTATCATCAGCACATATGGGACAAGTTTGCTTTACTGTTATTCAGAAGATTTTGATGAATATTAGACTTCAGAGAGATGCATGGCCTGATTCAAAATAATGTCACACATCAAATTGAGACCAGGGATGATCCAGTCTTGAGAACCCCAATGAAGCGTGTTGGACTCCAACAGCAATGCAAAGACAACTTACAGCTTATGACAGGTTTGCTCATGAGATACAACACCGAGCTGGGCAAAGGAATGGCATTTCTCCAGCCTCAGGTGCCTTTGGAGAGCTTAAAGACCTGCCATAAGATGCAGACCTGGAGAAGATGACCTGCTGAGGACTCTTTCTGTCCTATTTTTCTAGGAGACCTAGTCCATCATTAGCCTGTTCCCTGTCTTAGCCAATGCCAATACTAAGATCCACAGAAATTATTCAAAGAACAGTATGGGCCAGGGGCTGTTCCCAGCCAGCAGCCCAGCCTAGGCTGCCTTGTTCAGAGAAAAACAGAGAGTTCAGGCACATGGGGGTGAGCTGTGTCCTGATAGATGGCCTCAGGATTAGGAAACAGCTCCAGCCTCTCATGCTGCACTGCTGCTATGGCAGGTGTTTCTCCTAATCCTGGCACGACCTAAGGTAAAAATGTGCATTCCAGGATCAGGAATATTCTTCAGCATCTCTGCCCTCAATGGGGTAAGGTTGGTGCCTAACTTTGGTGGCACATCCTACAGCAAATCTTCAGAAGAAGTTGTGCTTCTCTCTGCTGAAAGTACAGGCAATCTAAATCTTAGTTCAGAAGGAATCTCCTCTGCTTCAACACCCTCAAAAGTATCTGCACTTACATTAGGGACAAGGAAAGTTTCTGATAACTCCTGTCAGATGGATTAGGCCTTTGCCGTTTGGTACCATGATGCCGGAACAGTGCTGGAACAATCATTACAAGGTTGTCCAGAAACAAGGCATTTAGGAAAAGAGCAGGCAGCTTTTAAGGCAGATTTTCAGTAATAGCATAGAATACCTCTCCTATATGGACAGGCTGAGAGAGCTGGGGCTGTACAGCCTGGAGAAGAGAAGGCTGTACAGGGAGACCTTAGACTCCCTTCCAGTGTCTAAAGGGGTACAAGAGAGCAGAGAGGAACTTTTGATAAGGTCATGGAGTGACAGGACAAAAGGGAATGCTTTAAACTGACAGAGGATAGATTTAGACTGGATATTAGGAAGAAATTATTTACTGTAAAGGTGGTGAGGCAATGGCACAGGTTGCCCAGAGAAGCTGTGGATGGGATGTCCCATGAAATGCTCAAGGCCAGGTTGGATGTGCCTTGGAGCAATCTTGGAATCATGGCAGGAAGGTTGGAATGAGATGATACTTAAGCTCCCTTCCAACCCAAAACATTCTGATTCTGCAATTTGAACATCTTGTGTGTCCTTACTGCAATAGGGGCTGGTGGCTATGAACAGCAATAGGTCTCTTGAATCCATAGGCTTTAAACAGGATGGATAGCAACAGGAAGGAAGGAAATGTCATCAGTCTTGGAATCATGGCAGGAAGGTTGGAATGAGATGATACTTAAGCTCCCTTCCAACCCAAAACATTCTGATTCTGCAATTTGAACATCTTGTGTGTCCTTACTGCAATAGGGGCTGGTGGCTATGAACAGCAATAGGTCTCTTGAATCCATAGGCTTTAAACAGGATGGATAGCAACAGGAAGGAAGGAAATGTCATCAGTCCTGTTTTACAACTAGAGAGACCTAAAGCATGCACAGGCTTATCCGGGATCTCAGACATAGGATCAGTCAACCCAAATTTTAGGCACCCCATGAAGGAATTTAAAGAATTTCTCTCTCAAGAAGGAACAGTAAAACAATTTCAGGAGCAAGGGGCATGCTGCAAACAGCCTGTCATAAAGCACGTAGGGACAGTTTTGGAATGAAGATGGTTTTCACATGCTTGGCCTGATGGTCATGGAGGGCCAAGCCTGTGGTCACAGGATTGAGCTGAAGCAGGAACTCTAGTAGAGCTTTTCCTCTGTGCACAAACAATTGGGGGAAGCTCTGCCGTTTTGAGGAATTTCCGAGGACAGTAAATTACATACTAGATCACAGCTCTGTTACATTTTGGGGGAAGGCATTTGGAAATTAATATTTCATATTAAGATTTAAATGGGGAATACATACAGCTCTGCTACTCACAGGCATCCCCAAACCTGGTCTGGCACTGTATTTTCTCTCCTCTTTGTTGAGGTGGGTTTAAGTGGTGCCTGGGTTGGCAGCAACCAACCATGTAAGCAGACCCTCACTATCTCTGTGCTTCAGTTCTCTGCTGCTGAACAAGGATGATATTAGCTGTCTCTGCTTCACAAGGTGTTTAGAGAGACCCTGGGGCAGCAAAAGCCCATTGTTGCTTGCATTAATGGTCTGATAAAGCAAGACCTGTGGAAACACCTAGAAGGCAAATGAGATGCAGCTTCCCTTTCATCTAGAATGAAGGATTTCAATGACAGGACTGGTCAATATTAGGTGACCTTTGAGTTCTTCCTGAAACAAATATTACTTTGTGTAAATCAGCTGATTGAGATGATACAAGGGAGTTACAGGGGTTTTTTTTCTGGGTTAGGACAAACATTCTGTTAATTCAAAGTGGTCCATTGGAAGGTGTCTGAAAGGTGGGCTAGACAGCCTTTTGTGGTATGTTGAACCTGGCCTGAAGCTGAGCACACACACACAGTCACTCCTCCCTACCTGCCTGTGGGATGGAGGAGAGAATAGGAGGAGAAAAACTGAGCAAACTAGTGGGCTGAGATGAAGGTTAGTAAGAGAAAGAAAGAGGAAAGAAAAAACAAATTAGGTGGAGGCAATCACTCACTCCTCCTGCAATCAAATGGGTACCCAGAAAGTCTTCAAGTAATGGCCACCTTGGAAGATAATCCTGGCCCTCACATCTCTATTTTATTGCTGAACATGGTGTTGTATGGTTTGAAACATCCTTTTTGTGAATTCAAGTCACTTTTCCCAGCTGTAACCTGTTCCAAACCTCATCCCACTCACTACAGAGTCAGTGGCATGAAAGGGAAAGCCTTGATCATAGAATCATAGAATCAAAGAATCATAGAATCTAAGGGTTGGAACGGACCTTACAGATCATCTAGTCCCAACCCCTCCTGCCATGGGCAGGGACACCTCCTCACTAGATCAGATTGCTCTGCAAGCACTGCTCAGCAATAGCTAAAACATTGCTGTGGTACAAACACTGTTTCAGCCACAAACCCAAAACACAGCACCTTATGAAGAATGTTAACTCCATCCCAGCCAGACCCAGCACACCCATCTTGTTTGACTTGCTCAGATGGGAATTATGATGGAGAGGGGAGGGCTTTGGGGCAGAATTCATTATCCATGCAGGCTTCTGCAGGGATAAACTGAAGTTTGGAGAAAAGATATGGGGTGGGTGCAGAAACAGTGAATCAAGGTTACAACATTCATGTCATGTCATGGGAAGTTTGTCAGAGTGAAACCTCTTCCAGGCCACCATCATAAGCAGACAAACCCTTGGAATAGGCTGAAAATGTAGTTAAAACTTCCTTAACAAAGTCCATGGGTGCAGAATTATAACATGCAAATACAGCACTGTAGTTACTAGACAGCGTGCTACAGTGAGTTAACTGCTCTGCAGGTGCTGCTCTTTTCTGGGAAAAAAATCCCAAACCAGATGTGAAGTGGATCATTCCTCCATCAGAGAGAAGAACAAGCAATTGCAAATCTTCTTTTGCAAGCTCTTTCCCATGTTCCCTGTTCCTGCACACCACCTTGTGCTTTCCATCTCATCCACATTCCTAATACAACCCCTCCAGTGCCACTATCACAGCCTCCCAAGTTTCTGCCCTCACCCAGTGCTGGCTCAGTTCTCATGCAGGGTACTGCCAAGCACAGATAAGGGGAACAAGCTGCTGCTCTGTTACCAGCACAGCAGGTGCTGGATCAGATTAGCTGATGGGTGGTAACAGCTATAGGCAGGCTGAGCCACATGCAGGATCATTTGAGAAAGAAACTCAGTGTAATCACTCAATTACAGTCGATCAGCTCACGAATGGCACTTGAAGATCACAGACCTAAGAAGTGTTTTGTGGAAAACTGGAAATGGTTTTCTGCAAGGAGTTTGGTTTTACTGTAGATTGATCCCATTTCATCTTAAAAAGCAATGATTCTTACACAAGGCTAAGATTACTTTCAGCAGCAAGTAATTTCAGTTTCAAGTGCAAGTGCATTTCATGTATGATGTGCAAATACAGCGCCAAAAGTAACAATGTCCTCATGGATGATGCAATTCACATCCATGCTTGTCTGCTATCTTCACCTAACTGAATCACAGTCAACGCTGAGCAGCAGCAGCAGGGAGACTTTCTTGGTCAAGATGAATGTGTTAAAAAAGGAACTCTAGTAAAGGCTGCACTGGTCTTTTGTGTTACAACAATGAGAGGAAGCTCTGCCTAGTTTGAGGAATTTCCCACGTCTACAATTCAGACGTAGGAAAACTGCTTTATTAAGCCTGTCTAAGAGGTGTTAAAAACAATAAAAATAACCAAGAAGAACAGGACAAAGATATCTTCCTAGAGCCTATGCATGTTCTGTTTGTTTGTTTTTTAAAGGTGGATCACCGGAGGCAAACTCAGAAGAATCTAGGGAAGTTAAATAATGACAGATGCCAAATACACCAGGTTCCTGCCAAGCCATCACTGAGCTCAGTCAAGTGTCACTGCTATGCAGATGCTAAAGATTTTCCCCTAAATTTTCTTAAGTATCAATTCATTCTGCAAAGTTGCCAGACCTCACAGAACAGGTTAAATGACAGAAATAGATGAGGAATTTTCTAGGTGAAAGATCCATGGTTTGAGAAATGCCATTTTCACCATGCAATGGCAAGTGATAGAGCAAGAAAAAACAGAGCCTCAGGCTTTCAAATTCACAACATCCTTTCCCTCACTATTCTCTCGCGTGACACAAGCTCATTGCCTTCTATAAAACTGTCACTGAATGCAAGAGTTACGACATTCAAACATTAACACCTTTCTTGCCCAAATCCAAAAGCTTCTTGTGCACATATGTCATTCTTGCTTTCCTACTGATGGGGAGAGAGAAACACGGTTGTAAAAGGTCACACCACCACTGTGGGGTTTTTTTTTCTGAATCACAATCATTTAAGCAAACAGTGGATAGAGATAACCAGAGATGTTTGGAAATGGAGCAGGACTTTTGGGGATATAAACATCAACAGAGGTGAAAGCATCAGAAACATCCCTGCATTCCCCCTGACACTGAGCATTCCAGCACTCCAACAGAACACCATAAAACTGGCTTTCACTTAAGCAGCTCAAAACACAGATAGAAAAGAATGGATACAAGATAAATATGATGCTCAAAGACAGTACACAGCAGTGCTTCAGCCTTGGGCATGTGTGCCCCAAGTTCCTGTGCCCTGACAGCAAGTGTTACCTAATAGGAAACTGAAGGGGATGAAAGATATTAGTCTTAAAAGAAACAAATCCAGTTTTATACAGCTGACAAAAATACAGTGCCTGTATCTGCATTGCAAATCCCAGACACTATAAACATTAAACAAAGTGAAAAGAACTAAAGGCTATTGCAGTTGATCTATTTTGTTGTGGGTTTTTTTTTCTGAAACTCTGTAGCATGCCTTAGGAGGTAATAAATGGAGTCTGTATTAGCACGGCATTTCTGTGCATATCCCTCTTTACCTCTGGAGCCTCAAGCTTAAACTAGATAATCATAGCCTCTATTAGCACTAACTATCCAAGCACAAAGGCAGTACCAGTTTGTCAGAAGCTTGAATGCCTAAATGTATATCCTGCAAAGCCAGAATCATCCTAACAGAAAACTCTCCTAATCACCGCAAAATGAAACATGCGCCAATTGCAGGTCTCCCGGTAGAAACCCGCAGCAGGTTTAATGGTGATGCACAACTCTCACCACACTGTCAGAATCTGGCCCTAAAAATTCCTTCAAGCCACCTTCACCTGCCAAAAACTGTTAAAGCAATGTCACATTTTACACACATCATCCCTACCTGTAGGGCAAGTGCCGGTCCTGTCCAAGGCTTTTCCAAACTTGTCCTCTTGTGCTGGGATGGAAACTTCCCACTCAAGTGTCACCTCCTGCCTCAGCCTCTGCCCTTTGTTTTCCCAGGATCTCGAGACACACCTGCTTTTCCGTGTGTGCTGTTGGTTGTTGAGCTTGCGGTTTGTTTTCTTGTATTGTTTTTCTTTTTTTGGAACAAATTAAACAGTTTGTGAGCAGTTCTCAGTGAGCGAGAGAGAACCTTTTGGCTTGTGGTGATTTAATCAAGCAAACCCCGTGACCTCCCTTTCCTGCGATCAGTGGGAACTGATCCCTTCTCCACCAGCAAGGGGTGGAGTTGCAGCTAAAAAACACAAGCTTGAAAGCACTGTGCTGGATGGGCTGGACAGATCTTCCCACTCCGTTTGTTGTGTCAGAGAACATGGTGAT
>NW_008675222.1:76282-79059 GCF_000695815.1 Acanthisitta chloris
ATATTTTCTAAGCAATTTCCTGCTGTTGGGGGGAAAGTGGATGTAAGGGACACTTGGGCGGGGGTGCTAACAGAGCTGCTGGAAAGTGAGATTTCAAGACGAGCAAAGCACTTCTTTGATCATCAGGGGTGTGGAAGTAAAAGAAATTACCTTTTTTTTTTTTTGACCCCCAGGGTAAAGTGTTCTGAGAGCCTCAGTTGTCACTGTATGATCTGGAGCCCAGTTGTGTAGGTGCTCCTCAGACTTTCAGCTATGGTGCCTGTCATGCTAAGAGATGCTGAGATACTCTGCAAATTAAAATAGGAGAGCTATTCCACATGGAGTTCAAGTTCAGCAACACCCCAGCAATGCAGCTGTGTCACAAGGGCTCCTTGGAAAAGTGCAGAAGGAATCTGGGCAGGCTCATGCATCCAGAAGAACACCTGCAACTGAATAACCCTAAACTCTGCTGTGCAGGTCCTTCTGCCTCATACTGATGCTCCCAGAGTGGGTTTTTCAAGGACTAGCCAAGTGTCTGCACCCCAGGAATGTGGGTGTGGTGTCCTAATGCTCAGGCCATGGTTATGCTGATAAAAGAAAGGACACTGTAATGTCCTCCTTAGAATCCTAGATTCATAGAACTGTTTAGGTTGGAAAAAACTTCTAAGACCATGGAGTCCAACCATTAACCCAGCACTGCTAAACCATGTCCCTAAGCACCACATCTACACATGTGTTAAATCCCTCTAGGGATGGTGACTCAATCACTGCCTTGGACAGCCTGTTCCTTGCTGTTGTCTCTCCTGGCTTTGCACCATCTCAGATGTGCTTGCAAGGTAACTACAACACCGTGGTCCAGCATCAACTCATCAGATGGCACAAAGCATGTGCTGTGTGATGAGTACTGCTTTGTGGAGGTATCATCTACTCCATCTTGAGTGTACAAGTAGCCAAGAACAACTGATCTCTATGTTTCAAAGTCTGAGGATGGTCTATCTGGACCATCTTCCGAGACTGTCCTATGATGGAAAATTGTATCCAGGAGTCCAGACTCTACAGCTAATAATATCCTTCATTCTCCACATAGCAAGAATTTATTTTAAAAATTTGGTATTTCCACTAAAGATCATGTTTTAGTTACTCTACGTGATCCAGTTCAGATGATAAAAACAAGAAGGGACATTTTGACATTTCACTGCTGAATACACCTCACTCACATACTCACTGACATACACTTTTTCTAACAATAGAGAGGGAGAGAAAGAGGCAGAAAGGGAGCCTGGGCTGTGCGTGTTGTCTCACGTGCTTTTGACTAACAAGTGTAATCCCTATTTCCTTACATTTAACAGCAACCTGTACGTCTTCACAGCAGTCACTTCATTTCAGTGGGTTTTTCATTTTCATTTTCTTTTGTTTGGCTGGATGTTTTAATCCTCTTTATCTCCTTCTGCTGGCTGGGGTGAGTAAAATATGATGATAGGGACATCTAGGAAAGAAAATCCTGTTGCAATACTTTTATTAGAGTGACAGAATGATTATTCCTTTAAAGTAGAGCACCTGAGTGATTCATTTTTAAAGACTACAGAAAGCACTCATAGTACGTTTATTGTTCAGTCTTGGTTTTCTGACTTCTGTTTACATCTGTATTGTGGTTTGCTTGTGGGGTTGCTTTCCACCTCCATAGTAGTTTCCAAGGTTTCAGAACTGTTCCTGTTCAACACAGAGATAAGTTTAAAATCTGCAAGAAACCATGAGACAGATTTCGCTGTCATGTCATGGAAGTTCTGAGAGTTCTAGAGAACAGTTAGATAAATATATAAAACACTTCAGAATAAAGTATCTAAACTGACTCAGACAAGAGATGCTTATTCTCTCTGTTGTCTAATGGGAATCTTGAAGACTAGATCAGGAGCACGTATTTGCTGGCCTTTTCAGTGAAGTGAGATGAGCACTACTCTTTGTGGAAACACCTGGCTGCAATCAATGTGTCATATTATGCAAAATGGAATGGCTCTTTGGACTTTTAGATAAGATCTGACAGATACAGTTCAGCAACAGCATCATCTAGCAACAATTCAATTTGCCAGAGTGCAGGCTAGTGCCTAGGCCAGACAATCAGATTTTGAAGGGAACAAGAAAAGCTTGAACTCTGGATACTTGAGCAAGCATGACTAAATGCAAGTCATGCCTAGGTTTAGATATATCTGTTTTAGAGATCAGTAAAGGCTTGTAGGACCTCAGAAGAGTCTTATAATTTTCTCTTCTATATCCTGTGCTCTGTCTTTGCATGGCAAACTTATTCAGCACCAAGTACTATGGGGCTCTGAAGGTGGCCAAGGCATCTCATTACCACCACACCCAATATAAATCATTAATGCCATGGGTCACTAGAAGGATGATATAGCGGGTATTTTGGTATTTTACAAACTTGTCCTGTCAAAGAGTGTCATGACATCAATGACTTGCAAGGCTCTGATGTGCACAGGGACAGTAAAGGGATATTTCAGTTGTCCTGTCAAAAAGCAAAGAATTACCTTTACTCATGCCAGGGAGAGCAAATCCTGACTCACTTTGCTCTAATGTGCCGAGAAGGAAGGAAGTAATGAAATATCCCATTATACATCTGACTTGTGCAATATATTTAGAACTGACTGCAGTGCTGAAGGCTGCATGGTTTCACACCAAAAGGAGTGACCTGCCCTGGATTGTCTCACTGCAGTCAGTGGTCAACTGAAACTATTCATCTGCATGAACAAGGTCCCTGAAGATCACAACATCATAGAATCATAGAATCAACT
>NW_008675223.1:0-21294 GCF_000695815.1 Acanthisitta chloris
GGACCTTACAGGTCATCTAGCCCCAACTCTCTGCCACGGGCAGGGACAACTCCTCACTAGAGAAGAATGTTCAAGGCTCATCCAGCCTGGCCTTGAGCACTGCCACGGTCGGGGCAGCCACAGCCTCCCTGGGCCGCCTGTGCCAGTGGCTCCCACCTTCACAACAAAAACATTTTTCTAATATCTAACTTGAAGTTCCCCTCCAATTTAAACCTGTTACCCCTTGTCCTATCCTTGCAGTTCCTAGCAAAGAGTCCCTCTCTGACTCCTTTGTAGGCCTTTCAGATATTAAAAAGTTGCTCTGAGGTCTCCGTGCAACCTGCTCTTCTCCAGGCTGAACAGCCCCAAGTTCCTCAGCTTGTATTCATAAGGGAGATGCTCCAGTCCTCTTACCAACTTCGTGGCCTCCTCTGGGCTTGCTCCAACAGTTCCGTGTCCTTCTTATGTTTAGGACACCAGAACTGCACACAGTGTTCCAGGTGAGGTCTCACAAGAGCAGGGTAGAGGGGAAGAATCACCTCTTCAGACCTGCTACCCACACTCCTTTTGGTGCAGCCCAGAATTCTATTGGCTTTCTGGGCTGCTAGAGCACAGTGTAATCTCAATGACATGAGGGAAAAATAAAGCTCAAAACAACAGAAAGCCAAAATGATCTTCAGCATCTAAAGAAAGTGTAAAATTGTAATGGTGTATGAAAGTTTTCAACTGAGAATCTTTGTATAGCTTATATATCTGGTGAATATCACCAGAAAATTAATAGAGGATCTAGGAATTAATCTAGAAGTCTGGCACACATTGCTACAGCCAAATAACTCCATTGCCCATGCAGTACCTGCTAAAGAAACTAATTATTCTCTCTAATTAACCTTTTTTTCCCCAAGTTGTTTTAGTCACATCACATTCAAGATGGCACATCAAGATGTCACACTCCAAGCAGCAACTCCATTTACAGGAAGATGATTCCCTGCTGAATTTATTCAGTGGAAGTATCTTTAGCTGTGACTCTGTTAGATAAAGAAAGCCTCATCTGATGCATTTTTGTACTGGTTTAATTGAAGTGCCCCAAGGACATGCCTTTTGGATTTTAACAGCATAACAGTGAGGAATAAATTGGAATAATTTTCTCTTCCAAAATTTGCAGCATATCAGTTAAAGCAACAGTAAACAGTAAAACACAAAGCTAACTAAGCTTTTTCCACCTTGAGTGGCTGTATACACAGTTGGTAAAAAGACTACATTGCAATGACTCTGACAGACCTCAAACAACAAGTACAACTGCACGAACACATGCTCAAAACACAAAAAGTTTGGGTTGTTTTCTCAGACATTCGAGCATACCAGTTCATTAGGCTCAGACATAGTTAGATCAACACTGGGTTTTGATTTCTTTTTGGTGAGCTTTGTCCCAGGTTTTGGATATTTGTCCTTGCTATGAATGACCTGGATGTACTGGTCATTGCTGCTGTTCTGTGGATCACTGCTGGATTCAATGGAAATGGAATCAGATTCTGTTAGAGATTGCTCCAGCTTTTGCTTTGATTTTGGTTTCACACGTGGCTCAGGATAGTTTAAGTGCACTTTCTTGTAAGCATATGGAGGCCTGTCCAGGTCTAGCTCAAAACCATCATCCCAAGATTTGTAATGCACTCTGGCTAGATCTTTGCTCATAAGAACGTGGCCATCAGCACGTTCCCCAATGTAAAACCGTGGTGCTGGGCAAAGATCAGACAGTGAGCGAGGGCGATGGGATCTGTTTGTGAATTCTCTCCCAAGTTCTTCTTCATCATCCTCATCTTCACTGGGATGAGGGGAATAGATCTCGTGTGGTGTTCGGACCACGTATCTTCTGACGTTGCGTGGATACAGTTCAATAACGTCTCCTGATTCCTCCTTTCTGAAATGCCTTTGGAGTCGGGAGGTAGAACGGTGTGATTTTTTGCGGGACTCATTTTCATTAACCAGAAAATACCTGGTAGCATATGGTCTACGTCCCACAAAAACAGGAGCCCCTGCCTCAAGGGCATCTGGACTTGCCTGCTGGGTGGCTTTTCTGAAGAGAGGCTCAGAATGAACATCTACAGTGCGCTTTTTGAAAGTCACTGGTGTGTAGGGCTTTGTTCTCCTGAGCTCGCTTGCACTTCTGTGCACAACACTTGGGTATCTTTAGGAAGGGAAAAAAAAAGAAAGGAAACGTTGAGATACACACTTATCAATTAATGTAATTAAAACACATTAAAAATGCATTGCTCTGGAAGTCAAACACTAGGTTGAAAGAGTAGATATTGCCTTATCTACACTCTTCCAAATTTTTAAAACCCTTTTGAGAAACATACCCTAGAAATTAGAATATATGTTTGTTCTTCCCTGGGAAAAGGCAGCGGATAATTGACCTCTCAAGTTACATTCCCCTTCTGTTTTCTTATTTTTCTGAGAACTGTTCTTGATCTGATCCCTTGGAATAAAACCTCAAAACACAACAGATTTAAAATAATTTCTCATCTGTCTTACTGTTCCAGACAACCTGAATACACAGCTGTTTTGTAAATAAACAGAGGTATGTCATGGAGCTTCTGGAATAAATGGCATTTCAAAAACGAAGTCTTACCTGTTTGTGATAAGATCACTTCTTGGCTTCTGTACACTTGATATGGAGGGAGCTGGCGTTAAAGAGGTTGAAGTTACAGGAGTTGCGTTGACAGGTCTTGCAACATCAGTTTGGGGCACAGACTGGGAAATGGTTTGTATTCTGGTGCCTTTGCTCACGGGAGATTCAAAGTTCAACACACTGCCATTCCTTCGGGGAGTTGAGGACCGAACAGAAGACTCCTGGCTGATAATATCACCTTCATGGTCTGGTCTCTTGTCATTACCATCCAGATTTTGGATTCTGGCTGGAAAACAGAAATGATTACAGGAGCTATCCAGGTCTCTAAATTTAGAAGCTGCTATATAAATGCAGTGGCTCAAATTCCCCTTTCAGTCAGGGATCCAATGGCAGCAGAACCCACCATGTTCAAAAGAAAGAAAGTGGTGCCACACTGGGAGACATGGTGATAAAGAGGTGAATCCTCATACTACAGCATATTGCAGAAAGAATATTGGGGCCATAGAAAAAACCCTGCATGCTGTAGGATTCCAAAATGGGCAACAAGGCAATGTCTCTTTATTTGTATATGAGAAATCCAAATGGGTTTGCATCCAAATACTTTATTAACAGTGGCATTTCTAAAACTCTCCTACTTACCTACTACCATCTGAACCACCTTTTTCTTATCTTCAGTTCTTTCCTAAAATACATTCAGAAGAATGAGAAGCAGTAAATTATTATGGATTAGAGAGGAAATCCACTGCTGCATAAGGGCAAATATACAGGATTAGCTTTACATTGTGAAACACTGGAAGTGACTGTAGAGATTTAATTAACTTTTATTTAACTTTACTGAAGACCCACCAAATTACACATAAAGTGCTTCACTGTACTTACTGCTTGGATCTTCATTCTCAGTTGATTGTTGGTGAATTTTAATGATCTTGCAATGCTTTGTAGGTAGTAGATTAGCATGCTAAAAGTGAAAGAGGTGATATGAGTCACTTCAAACATTCTTGACAGTTTCTCTTTGAGGGTGTACGGGTCATCAAAATGATGTACAAGTTCAGTTGCTGCTTTGTAGCATTTTCTTATACCACTATACTGGATCACAGCATTCTTTTGAGCAAACAAAACAAAAGACAGACATGACACTGAAAACCAATTTATCAGCAGTTCTAATTTCACCTGTGTTTTTTGCAGGTCTTTTCATTGTGTGTGCAACCCTGGGTGAATTTCTAGCTTGTTCAGTTTGTTTGGTTTTGGCTTTTGTTTTAATTCTGGACACATAATTTTGGTAAATATTGTCTTGTCTTTTTTTCCCTGTCCAAGGTTATGGAACAGAGATACTAGACTTAAAGTTCAGTTTACACACTCCTACCAATGTAATTTTGTTGACTGACTGCAATAACACCTTGTTTACCCTGGCACAGCTGAGATCAGATCCTGGCAGATTATGGCCTGACATAATGGATTACACTGGCTTTCAGATGGAGTAAAGTCTTATAGCTAGGCTTCATACCACAAACATTTACATACATGCTTAGCTGTCTGTTTGAAGCAGTCAACAGATCTACTTAAATTTGTAAATATGTTCATATTTATATGGGTGGGTCCTTAGGGGAGAAAGATACAAGTAGGAAGTGTTGCTTTGGTCTTTCTGATTTGTCTGAAATGTCCCAGGGGTGGGACAAACTCTCCTTTTGTCTGTAGTTTACAGGGGGAAATGGTACAAAGGTACATGCAAGACGAAAGATATTTCCCTGAAGAAAAATGAATTTCAAACAGCTCAAAGTCAATATTAATTTCCAGCTGTGAACAATTGTTTAGAACCTAAGTAGGAAAGGACTTCCACTGGAGAGTCTGCAGCAAGTTATATTACATTAACACTTAAGAGCAGACAGTCATAATTGGTTTATCTTTTCAGAAATCAGGATGACTGAGTAGCTTCTTTAAATGGCAGACTGAGCCCTGTTCACTGTCATAACCTGAACTAAATACCATGAGGAAATGGAAACTTTATTTCAGAGGAGCTCTTGAGAGGGAAGAAGGTTCTTAAACTTCCTGGAGCACTGCAAGCCTGGGAACTCTTGAGAGGGAAGAAGGTCCTTAAACTTCCTGGAGCACTGCAAGCCTTGATACAATATAGTGAACTTGCTCTAACACAGTATCCCAGAACAAGAAATTCCTTGTGATAATGTGATGACAGTCTTTTTAACATACTCTCATTCCTGTCTGATCCACACACCATATATTCAGTGAGGTGTTGGATTTTTTTTTCAGATATGCATAATAAAATTGCAACAATGCCCTGTTTGTTCCTCAGTATCAACATTTGACTCTCCAGAGATAGGGCCAATATTAATACAATCAATTTAACCTGCCTGTGAAAACCAAAGTACTTACAATAAGAGTAGTAGTGCAGGGAGGACAACCACAGGACTGCTGACATAAGTAATCACTGTGTTGAACCATGCAGGAAAATCATTTTTAATTGTTTCAGAAACAATGTCGTATATTTTTTCTTGACCACTGTAAGAGGAGTGGGGGGAAAAAAGATAAAATGAAGTTGTAAGGAATCCTAGGTATATCTGTTAAGCTGTGTTGAACTGAATAAGCAAGTTTCATCCAAAACTACTTTGGAACAGAATAGTAAAAGGGAAAAAAAAAAGATAAAAGCAACTTGTTAATTATTTGCTTTTTGACAGTTTTTTTTCCAAAGCACAAAAACATTGGTGAGGTTTGGAGGATGCTTGAATTGAGGCACAAGACAGTGATGTGTGTTAGATGCTCAGTGGCACATTGCATTATGTAAATATAAACTAACTGAACTATGTGTATAAAGCAAATTGTTGAGTCTCACTCAGAACACTGATATATTCACCTTATTAAATCTTACACTGTAAAACTTTGGCAGCAGAAAAACATTGTCCTGTCTATCCTGTCTATGAACTTTTTTTTGTTTTAAATTAAATCTGTAATTAGTGTTTTATGGAACCTGATGAGTTTAGTCTAAGAAGGTGAAATAAGATCTTTGTAGTTTCCATTAATTCATTATAACTTACCTGAAGGGACCACAGTTCAAAGATGGCTTATATCGGGCAATAGCAAAAATTGTTGGTAACATGCACAAGAACAACATAAACAGCAACATAGCCAAATAGAAATTATTGGATCTGCAAGAAAGTGTAACATGTTACAGATTACACTAATCAGAGAGAAAACCAGAGGTAACCTAAAAGGTACAAGTCTGTATCCACCTATCAAGTTCAAAATCTACATTTCTAAAAGATCAAAATCATTCTGCTATGATTAGAAAGTCTGAACAGAGACAGTTTAAACAGACTCTTAATGATCAAAATCTTATTTGCACTGCTTGCCAGATACCACTGCTGCAGCCAGAGAACTGTTTACTGCAGCCTTTGATAAAAACTGACCTTACTGCCTGGTTGTGTTGAGGGAGAAAAAGAACAGTGGCAGAAGTCAATTTATCTTCAAAACATGCTAGAAATAACTGGTTCTTAAGAATTAAAGATGCCCTAAATTATTTCCATTTTCAGTAAACAGCTAAGATATTCATCACAATAGAAGAAAAATGGGGAAATCTGTTGTGAAATGCAACAGATTTCTTTACTTTACAGAGTCCAAAGAGAGAAACATCAAGAAATAGAATTTTGCAACTGTTAACATGTGTAGGTTATTGTGCTCTGTCAGATTTGCATGGTAATAAGGCATTTATGTATATAGCTGTCTAGGAATATACCCTGACATATTTTTTAGTTCATGCGTATCTTCAGCTGCCCTGCTTAACAAACCCTCCAGCTTCTCAGCAACTATGTTTTTTCCACAGACTTTTGCTATCAATATTGCTGTGAAATTTGTTTGTCAAGTTTCAGAGGTAAAATCTCCTGTAGTTTTGTTCACATACACAAAAGACATTTCCAGTGTCTGCATTAGATTTATTCGTTATCTTTTGTTCTCATTTTGACCCACCGAGATGCTCTGAAAACCTGCTGATGTGGTACATTGCATGTTAGCACAGCCCAACTCCTCAGGTACATGAGTCCAATCAACTTGAGGACATTGAATGCTGGTAAGCAAGGTGAAAAGAAAGCTCCCATCCTGGAAAAATAATGTCACGTCAGTGCTTAGTGTTGCCAGAAGCTATTTCAATAGCAACGGAACATACTGAAAAAAAGAAACCCCAACAGGTAAAGAGCAGCTCACTATTAACAGATGATCTCTTTATATAAAAGACCACACTACCAATATCCTTCTCTCATAGGTTTCATTAAAATCATCAGATTGACTTAGCAACCAACCAATGAAGGACAAGAAAAACTGCTTAAGGACTACATACCAGATCATTCCTTGGTTGTAGACCAAATGCAATACATTCTCTGCAATTTTGAATTCTCCATATTCTGGCTACAAGAAACACAGTGAAGGATGAATACCTTTGTCTTACTCTTGCTTTCAGATCATTTGTTAGAAGCATTTGACTGAATCAGTTCACATATTGTCTGAAATATTCAGATCAAATACCAGGTTTTGTCAGTTAGTGGGAACACAGCAAAACCTACTCTGCAGCCAGTGACTAAATGAGCTAATTCCTCTCTAGTTTATTTCAATTCTTTAGTTAAGGACAGAGAACAGTCCTCTGCCTTTCATGCCAACAGCTTCTTGCTAACCAAGTATTACCCTCTTCTTAAAAGGCTATAGGCTGTTTGTTATTGTTTCTTGGACCACTATCTGCGTTACAGATAGACATTACAGTGTCAGAAAAAAGGACACGGGGAGCAACTCTGTGCCCTCTGTCTCACCTTTGTCTCCTGGACTGCTCCACAATCTCATCTGGGGAAGACCAAAAGTTTTTACACCACAGCCATGGGAGGAGGCTTGAGAAAAACATTTCATCTCAGCATTTTCCCTGTGCCCTCCAATTTAAACTCAGTGTGATCTGTCCCTTTATAGATGTGTGCTACCAAGAAATTATTCATCTGTGGAAAGGCTTCAAGGACAGTCAGTACTGAGGGAAGAAACCTACCCATCTTCAGCATCTTAGTTTGATATAATAAGGTCCATACTTACAAATTTGCTTTCTAGATCCCAGCACCAGCAATCACTTAAATATCGAACGCACAGGCCACGGAAAAAATCAATTAGCAGGATGCTTGCAACTGTGAAAATCATGTCGATAATGGAAAGTTTGAGCATTTCCTGAAATACACATTGTTGACACATACTGAGTCATTCTGAAAGCAAATGGACTACGTATGGCTCTTTTGCATTTGTACTTGTATTTTGGCTCGGGCTTAATATCCTGATAAAATATGAATTGAATATATAAATCACTTCCTTTTAAGCTTTTCCCGTTTGACTTTTCCCTTGTATTTGTTCTAGCAAAGAGAATAAATATAATCAAGTTTCCAGGGTGCCTTCTATTGCTTGAAGCAATAAAACTCTAGTCATGGTGGTATCACACTTTCTTTTAATGACTGTTCAGAAAATTTATCTAGCTAAACTGAGATACATTGGTTTTTCTATTGCACCCAATCCTTTATTAAACTGACTGTTGTAATACAAACTTGCCAAGTGCTTCACAATGAGAAAATCCTATTATTCATACAAACCCAAACCCCAAAGGCATAAGATCATCTAGCCATAAAAGAGACTTGTTTAGTGCTTACAAAGGAATGAAGTTATCCTATATTTAACTGAGATTTAGAAATGTACAATTAAATAGAAAAGGTTCAGTTCCAAACATCTCTAGCCCATTCTGGGGAAAAATCCAAACATTCAAATCTCCCTATTTTCTATGAGACTGTGCAAAAGGGAGTGGGGCATACAAGAATAGAAGTCAGACTAATACACCTAGGAGGGATCTTTTGCTCCTGGCAATCAAACAGACCTTTAATATAGCTCACTCTGGAACAAGGAGCTCAGCAAGCTGGGAAGACACTAGCATCTAGTGGCGTAGACATTAGTGAGACACTGAGGGAGACCAAAGTCTCAAATGACATCTTTTGAATTTTGTGATTTCTTTCTATATGAGTTAGTGCTCTTGAAAGGCCACAAATAATGTACACTTCACACACAGGGAAGGAAAAATTGTCATCTTAAATCTGCAGATTTTCTGCACCCAACTGTGGGAATGTGCCTACATGGCACTGCCACCCAACCGGCCCCACAAACTGACAGTGTCTTGAAACCTTTTGTTGTTGTCCTTTCTCCCTCTGAATAAGTGAAGGACACTTGATTCTCTAGTGATTTATTGAGGCAGAATGAATAGACTTCAGAGGTATTGTACGAATGACCAAGAGCACAATCTCATGCTTGTTTCAGGTCTGCATCTCCATCTATTGAGGCAGCAGTCTAAATCTGCACAGGGTGATTGTTGCTGTTCATAAATTTTTATAGTCATGTTTCTCTGTATGAGTTACTAGGATCCTACGAAAATAGGATCTGTGTCTGTGCAGATCTGACTGTGCAGAGCTGAAGCCAGACACCAAAGCCTGGCAAAAGAACATTTGTACAACACTAAACATATTGTAGGTACTGAATGAAACTCGAAGTTTGTATCTGTGGCCATATCACTTTGCATAGTCTTTACTCTTTCCACACAATCCTTAGCTAAATACTGGAATTTATACCAAGAGCAGCTCTAAAATTGAACATAGCACAACATGATTTTAACTTTTTATCAAATGTGGATAAGGAATAGGTTGATGACATAATAAAACAATTACGTACCTGACCAACATAGGTCTCCCAGCACTGATCTTGTTGGTTCTGAGTGTTAAAGGCAATTGTTTTGTTAACCAGTGAGTCAGAGACCATCAAGCCTTGAATGCGATGTTCTTCCAAGGTGACAATGCTGTTTCTCTTAATTTGTACATCAGGAATAGTAAAATCGTCGTTCTTAGAAAGAGTTTTGGTCGCTAAGGAGGTGGTAGAATTACTTGTATTGTTGCTAACGTCCTGAAATAATAAATGTTCCCGAAGCTACATTTTAAATGTACATAGGTGCAGATGTCTGTACCTATACCTACAGCATACACAGAGGCATTTCTTCATATATTTTCAAGCAGCAGTTAGGTGACTATCAGCTAGTTGTCAACATACAGAGTCAGATGGAACTCAGGACAGGACTGAAAGCTGATTTTAGGTCGCTGGAAGTATGTGGCCTAAATTATGGCTTTTTTTTCTTTTCATTTTGGCTTTTTTTTACTAGTTCAGCAATGCACAAACATCTATTTATCTCGTTACATCGGCAATCAAATGGATCCAGTTATCCTAAAAAACTAATATAAAAACTAATTAAAAAAACTATATGTAGTTGTAAATGAACACTGCTAACTCAACTTAACTTTACAGTCCTATCAAACTGTTATATGTTTTACTCAAATTTTCATCTGACTTCATATATATCACAATGAATGGAATTCTATCTATGAAGTCTATTAGCTTTACACATCAGCAAACATCAAGTTAAACTTACAGTGCCACTCATACTGTCCACTTTATCCAGGAGAGCAATGATTAAACTGTAGAGGTTTCCCAGGTATAGAACAAGAACCCTAAAAACAGAATAAAGTGCAGGTTATCATCACTGTTATCCCATTGACATCTCATATATTCTCTGGTTTGGCTGTACTAAATTATGTGACCAGAACACACCTCTCCTCTTCCCCACCACATATTTTCTACACTGCATAATGCCCATACCTGGCAAGCTGGAAGCGAAGAGTGGTCCTTGGATGATACATCTCCAGAGCTGCCACCAACTCAAAAGCAGAGGGTGCAATCATTGTGATCAGTGACACAACTACGCTTACCTATGGAATAGAAAGATGCAGGATTTTTGAAGCTTTGGATGTAGATCATCGGTGAAACCTTGAATGCTGATTGAAATCCTGTAGAGGCACATGCTTTGGTGATTGCTCTTTTTGGAAAAGATGCTTTATAAAGTTATTATTGACATTAGTATTAACAGTAGTTATGATGAAAAGTTATAGATCGGGAATACCACTCAGGAATCTATGCTCTAGATATTGCAGCTTTAAAGTTCTAATTTCTTAATTGAAATAAAAAGCTAACATGTGGGAAATAGGAAGCCAGCATCTTCCCTCAGAAATGGATGAGTGGCTTCTCCATACCTATTCACTTCCTACTCTCTCATTCCTCTGAAGGAAATATTCACAGAACACTCAGTATCCCCCAGGTGGAATCAATTGCTGTTGTCAAAGCTGATTCCTTTCTGGTCCGTCAGCCCAGTGTTTGCTCAGCTCAATCATGGGTGCAAAAGTAGATTTGTAAGGGACAGGAGTGTTTAAGCTTTGTTCTCACAAACTAGGGACCTGCTAGAACTGCAGTCTCTGTGCAATGAGGACCTGCAGCCTCCCCCTGCCCACTTCAGCTCCACAAACATCTGGCTGCAGAGCAGAGGGAGTAAGTGCACGAAGACAGATCCAGGTAAGCACCACTGCTCTCTCATTCCTCATTTCTTCTGGCTCATCTCTTGTGATTTAAATCTCTTTGTATGCTATTGCTACAGAAAGCCCTAAAACAGTAATCCTGATTCTGACACAGAGGTGGCACAAAGACAGTGTACCTCATTTTTTTCCCAAAGGGTCAATTCCTTTTTGGTGCGCTCTAACCTTTGGGACCGATCCACAACAAAGTAGATGATATAAATACTTCCAGCAAGTGAGAGAAGCACAAGGATGTTTGCAATAATTCTTAAGCTTATAGTCACTGCCCTAGAAAAAAAAAGAAAGATACAACCAATACAGGAGTCATTTCTAACTTGATTTAGAAATATGGGACAAGCAGATCAGCACTGATATCTGCATTGAAACAGTGCTTTGAAAAGTACCTCTGATCTTATATACATACAAGTTTTTGCTTTTCTTCTTTTCCTGCTCTTCCAATATAGCTTCCTTGAAAGAAACACAGCATTACCATTTTAATAACATTCAGCAAAAGTAATGCACATCTTTCACAGAAATTAAAGTATAATACAAAAATTCACATCCTGGAAGTGCAAGCAGATAAATACCTCTCTGTCCTCATTGCTTTGTAGTAGTGATATGTGAGCTTAAGTAGTGAAGGAGATTTCTGAGAAACAAATACACAGTAATCAGATACTTGTGCACTTTCAGTCATGCATTGCCAAAGGGATATAACCAGAGGTGCACACTGCCAGATTTTTGCAGGATGTGCCTATAGAATCTTGGCATCATTAATATAATACAGAACTGTTAGAAATTATCATCAGTCATTGAAATATCAAAATATCAGAGCTTATTAATTTAGCCTTAACATAATTTGAAGTAATTTTGTTCAGTGGATTAATGAGAATAAGTAGAATTTGGAAAATGAATCACTTTTGATAAAACCACAAATGCTCTTCAATTCCAAATGGAAAACCTCTGTATTTATAGCAGTTTTCTAATACTGAGAGACCTAGAAAATGTCCCTCCATTAGTTATAGAGATGAAATAAACCATAGAATTATAGAATATCTCAGGTTGGAAGGGACCCATAGAGATCATTGAGTCCAACTCCCTGCTGCTCACAAGTCTACTTTAAACCAAACCATTTGACTAAGAGCATCATACAGATGCTCCTTGCCCTCTGACAGGCTTGGTGCCATAACCACTTCCCTGTGGAGCCTGAATAAGAGCTGATAAAATAAAGAAGAACAATGAGTTGTGTGCAGGAAGTTATAAACCTTAAGAGTGAGAGATATAAAACTTATTACCATTTTAAAAAGCATCTTGCAAAATGAGATGTGATTCTGCTTCTCCCCCTGTTACGAAGGAATCCCTAAGGCATAAACCACTTCCTTTGCATAAAAATGATTATACATCTTATAAAGTTGCATATTTCCCTGTCAAATCGGTTTTCAACACAAATTTGATTCTTACACTCAATGAAATTTCATCACAAGCAAATTTGTTTGTTGTTATGTAGCTTTTTGTCACATATACAGTGCCATTAAATGAAACTCTCCCACAGAAGGACACAATGGCCTTGCTGGGACGGAATGACAGCGTCAGCAAATATGATGTGCCTGCAATACCACACAGGTGTGATACCAGCCCTCCCCTAGGCAAACAGATCTGTAAATGAATACCAAAACCCAAGAGGAAACACAAGGGAACCAGAGGAAAAAACTTGCATGGTTTACAGATTAACAAGCAAATCAACTTGAAATAACTCGAAGGTCTGTTGCTCACCCTAATGCTGTTAACTATGGCAGCAGTTTTGCTCTCTGCAGCCTCAGGGTTTCCTATCAAATAGTCCCAAGCACAGAACAGTCTCCAACAGAAAGTGTAATTTTCATCAGAGGCACTTGCTAAACTCATTCTTGAGTTCTTTGCCATTCTGTAAAAAAAAAAGAATAAATTTTTAACTGCTATTGGTATGTGAAGATGAAGGAAATCACCGGTTTGGTTCATAGTTTTCAGATGTCTATGCATTTAGTACTACCAAAAGTTTGCAGAAATTAGTGTCATTGTTAGCAACTTTCAGAAGAACATAAAAAAGTGTGAGGTTCAGCACTTAAACTTCACTTTACATCTAGTGCAGAAGTGATTCACTGTGGGAGGGAATTTTGATATTTATAATCTTTATAGCTGAGAAATAAAGTAAATAAATCTCACTAGAACTGTGATGTCCAAGTAGGATC
The DNA here is from genome assembly GCF_000695815.1 of Acanthisitta chloris. Taxonomy (NCBI): domain Eukaryota; kingdom Metazoa; phylum Chordata; class Aves; order Passeriformes; family Acanthisittidae; genus Acanthisitta; species Acanthisitta chloris. The sequence goes on from NW_008675223.1 coordinate 13,284, forward strand.
CAGCTGGAAGTTACCATCACTAAGATCACTGTTACTGTAATTACAAGCTAGTTTGGCATAACTAGTAGTCATGCACAAGATCTGTCCTTTTTCTGTGTTGTTTTCACTCTCAAAATATGCATTATTGCCAAATAGAAACCCAGGGCCATTTTACTGACCTTGGGAGAAGAAAGAAAACCCCACCTACCCATCTCAGGTAGACAAGGTGGCAGAATATTGCAAAGTGTAAGAAATGAAATGAAGATTAATAGCTTATGAAAGAAAGGGCACCTGAAAGGACAATGTTAAAGAGGAACTTTATGCAGCTAAGCAAAGAGTCACTGAGCTAAGTCAGAAGGAGAAGAGTTAATTGTATTCAGAAACTACGGATGCATAGATCAGTGTCAAACATACCAGTGACCCTTGTCACAAACCAGCAGGTAAAATAAAAATGAATAGAAAGGGAAGGATAGACTTCAAAACTGAGAGCTATTACAGGCAGCACTAAAAATGTCACTGAACTGCACTGTGCCAGATAAATAGGTACCCAGAAGGGAAGGGAAGGCCAATCAGGAGAGGATAGAGTGACCTTGCCCCTCTCCTAGCACTGCACTTCCCTGGATTTATGGTCAGCACTGGCAGTCTTGCTCCCTCTGCTAAGTAACTCCTACTTCAACAGTAGGAGTTACTTAGCCCTTCAGCAGCAGAGAAACTCAGCTTACATTCCGATGTGCTGCCACATACCTGCTGGAACAACGCAAACGCTACTACACCTAGGATGGAATTTTTCTATTTGCATTTCAATAGAGAGGAATAATAATGCTGAGAAAAGAGGAGAACAGAAAGGACTTCCACGAGCATCAGACCTTATACTACACAAACACAAAGCACACAGAACATCAGCTGCGCTGCCCTCCTTTTATAGACTGGGAAATGGAAGAAAGGAAAGGGAATGATAACAAGATAAAGAGTAAGCTAGAACTAAACTCAGTCTGCCTCCCTAATATTAGCAGACTTGAACAGATTAATAGAACGATGCAGAATGAACCCAGAGGAAGTGGGATAAATACCACTAATGACTGCCGGAACACACAATGAGCTTCTCAACAGCAATAAATAGGTCTTACTTTTTTAGAAGAATGATGAAGCTGTAAGCAAACACTGCCATTCCAACCAGGAAGTAGGCAAGAGGCAGCCTGTATCCTGCTTTCCCAATCTTCCTGTCGCTGCCATAGTAGCCATAAAACAAAACAGAGTACTGGAGGTAGCCCTGCAAAGACCAGAGCCTGTCAGTAAGAACAGTAACTAGTCATTACAACACAACAGTGATAGTGAAACAATAAAGAGTGGTTTGAGTCTTGCCCCTAGTGACCAGATGGTGTCCAGGTCTTGAGCAGATGCAATGCGCTCCTTGGGAATGGTCTTGCTGACCGTGCTGCCGAATGGTGCTCCAGCCAGTATCTGGGGAAGAGACAGAAGGTCTTGTAAGCTGTGCAAGCCTGTCTGAGCCAGGACTGAATGGTGGAACCCACACCAAGGGCTGCCCACATGGATGGTGGCATCAGGGGAGAGAGTACTGTCATTCCTAGTTCTAAACCAGGAGCTCAGTAAGCAGTTCTGTATTCATTTTCCACTAAACCATGGGTTTTGGTTTTTTGCTATCTGTGATCTACCTACAAGGAAATGTAGTGCTCTGTAAATGTCTTCAAAACAGCTGAAAACAGAATCAACAGAAACCATTAACAAAAAAGCTTTAAAAGTTATCCTTGTTTTAACGTAAACATTTTTAAATTAACTATGACAAGATTTGATCTCAAAATGGTAGTTCGGGGTAAATTTACTTTTCCTTATAAAAAGATGAAAGTGAATACTTTTCCCCTCCTCCCCCATTTCCTTTTTGTTTGGTTTTGGGGTATTTACTTGTTTTTTTAAACTTCAGGCAATGAGAAGAAAAATCAGATATTCCCATGTTTTCCAATGACATTATTGAAGCACAAATTGCCTTACTTGCATGCAAGAACTAAACAAAGTTGTGACTGTTCAGAACTTCTAGGAAATGCTTTCTAATGGGCAACAATCCAGAGTTTGGACAGGGATGTTATGTTTTTCTGTTTGTAAATGACACTAACAGGACTTGAATATACTCAACACCAACTACAGCTTTTAGGAATTGGTTCTCTGTTTTCGTAATCAGATACGAACATATTTGCTAAAAGCATTAGTACCATGTTGACAAAATATCATCTTTAACACTAATAGCCAAAATCTGTTATCCTTTGGCAGAGCAAAACCTCTTAACAGGGGAGTTTATTTTAAATAATTCATTTTAAATCATACATTTCAGATTGATGCATGTCTTTAAGTGTGGTGTTTGTTTCATTCAGAAAGGAAAGTGCAACAATAAGCATTTCTCTGTAAATATTAACAACATGTCCTTACCTCTGGTAAGACTACAAATGCTCCTGTCATTATGGTAAGTACAATATTGATTCCAAACAGCCATCTCAAGAAGATGAAGTAGGAGGCAACTCCAGACCCAAAATGACCTTAAACCACAGAAAACAGTTGTCTGAGCTCCACAGTCTGAAAAAGCTTATATCATTTATTTATGAAGCATTATTTGAATAACAGACCAAAAGAAAAACCTTTCTTATTCATGCAGGGCATACAGCAATGTACAGAAAATGTTAGCATGACATTGAGGAGAATAAAATTGCAAACAGACTCTGTTGGGGACTTCTCAATTACCAGCAGCACTTGTGCAAGAAGCTGCTAAGCTGGGAGACATCAGGCATCCCAGCTCCTGATGGAATGTTAGGGGCTGATTTCAGTCCACTGAAAGACTCAAGGGCTGGTGGTGCAGGTTACAATCACACTGAACCCTGGGCAGATCTGGGGATACTGGCCCAAAGATGCTGGTCCATGGACCATGATTAACCAAAACCTATTCTTGCTGTGTTTTCAGAACCACAATGGGGCAAATTTGACTTTTTCAAAAGTTACTCCCCAGTAAGAACACAGATGAGAACTGTGCAGTGTCTAAGGCACTAGAAAAAAAGCAGAAAAAGCAAAGTTTTAAACAAAACATTTACTAAAATTTGCATTTAGTTCCCTCTCAAATATTTAATTCAGTACATTAAAAAAATCAACCATAAGACTCAGCATTTTCGCAAATGTTTTATAATTCAATGCCGTTACATCTTTATACTTACTCTCAATTTTCTTTATTCTCATTTCCCAAGGAATAAAGATTACCACAAAATTATAAGCAAGTCGAATAAACTTCCTCCAAAGCTGAGAAAAAAAGCAGAGAAATGAGAAATATGGCACCTCTGTAAAAAAAAAAACAAAATAAAGCTGTATTTTGCTCATGTCTTTTGTTGTATTACAAGAATTATTACAAACATTGTTGTCTAAAGTCTTAGAGCATGACTATGGGTAAGAGGTTTTCTAAAACCATGATAGGTTTTAGAAACCCACAACACATGTAGGGGACAGGATGCCTTGACTCTGCTTACCAGCTAAAAGTCAGCAAAGGTGGGACAGAGCACCCTTTAGTCACCTCTCAGGGCACAGTCAGGAGCCACCAGTCTGCATCTTTTACACCTAAAGATCGTGAGGAACCAACAGTAGGAAGCCAGTGGGTTCCTTTCCCTGTTGCCTTCTCCCTGTTTGGGGGCTGAGGCCTGGGGGACTACAGAGCAGTGCTGGGCAGTGCCTCTAGGCAGCAGAAGTTGGATATTTTGCTGGGACACCAAACCTTCTGGGTAATTTATGAGGGAATCCCTCTACACTGCACACAATAAATTTGATTTCTAGAACAAACAAATGAACAGAGAAATAACTTCAGATTTAAGAGGAGTATAATGGCTTAGAGGAAAAATGAGCTTTTGTATTCAACACCAGCAAATGCAACTGCTGTATTTTCAGCTCTGTGCATTACAGCTGACACCTGCAGAAAAACCTGTGCTTATATTTTGTGGAGTCTTTATTCAACTTCCATTTTTGCATGGTCAGAGGATATTCCTACACACACCAGGGTGTGCACATACATGTGGGAGAAGAAACAAAATACACCTGTGCAAAACTGAGTGCAGTTTTAGGGTTTTTGAATTAGAGGTATAACTTGACAGTATCAATATAAAAAAAGTAATATTTGTATTTCAGGCATTATGAAGTGGTTTTAGTACAGCCAGGTATTACAAACCCCAACTATCCTTTAGGCAGCAGCAGTGTCAATATTATATCATGTAGTCTAATCTCCTAAAAGCAAAGAGGAGTAAATAACATTTTAATTACTGAAAATATAATAAATCTCCTTGGCCGAAGTTAATTAATTTTTTTGTGGTGATATGGGTATTTAAATGCATGAATGGGAAGAAGTTTAATTAAACAAAGAAACTGTAGATGCTGGGAATTTCATGGGAATTTCATGGGCATTGCTACTTTCAGTTGAAAACAGTGTTCACAGGGTGGAAAAAAGGCTCCAGCAGCTTATGCCAGTTGTACTGCAGATTTACAAAGAATGCGAAGGTGCCCATGTGGGAGTAGTTGTTAAAATTATAATTTGATAGCTATCACCTGTTTTCCTCCCTACTGCATATCTGAACAGCTAATTTATACTCTGAGAATCCAGAGTGTGGGCATCTGGCATTAATTGAGAATTAAAAAAACCCAACAAAAAACAATGCAAGTGTAAAGTAGTCAAACTGAAAAGGAAAATTGCTTTCAGTGTCAAGAAAGTAAAGTTATTTTAATTTCCATTTTCATAAATAATAGCATGAGTGGACTGTCCAATCATGAACAGTGTATATTCTGCCAATTAAAAAACCTCAAATACATATACACTTACAGCTGCATTTTGTTTTTAGCACATGTTCAACCACTGAGCTCTTAATTTTGATGATGTAGTGATTGTTTTGCTGTGCTGCAGTTTTTGTCTCCTTGGTCACCATGCTGTTTTCTAAGAAAATATGTGAAAACAAAGCTCTTCCAATTAAAAAAAAAAAAAAGCACCACATTCTGTTGCATTTGCTGAATGTAGCCCCGATGTAAAGGCTATATCCCCTAATTTGTTCTAGGAAAAAAGAACACAGATCCCCTACACATAATGAGCAGTGCTAATTAACTGCTCAATTATATCCCTTTGTTGAATATCTTCAGGCAAATGCAACAAAGGCAATTAGATTAGATATAAACTTTTATTCCCTGTGAACTCTAAGATTAAAGCTTTTGGTTTTGTATAGGAAGAAGAATATGAACTAGAACTGAGCCCAGCCTCTGATTTACTGGCATGTATTGCAGATTCTTAGTGCTCCTCTTTCCAGCTAATATCCTACTGCCACTCACATCAAAGGCTAAAAGCAGTGTTTATTTTAAAAGCATTTGTTACTTCCACTGCACTTGCCACACACACAAAGGCAGAACAAAGAAAACTTACTCTTTCTACGTGGAAAAGCAATACTTTTAACATGCTGTAGGCCAACTCTGCAGAACAACAGATAGATATGCAGCCTTTCACTTGTTCACATGAATAAAATGCATGGTGTTCTGTTTTATTGGTACATCCCTGTCTTTTTTAATTAAGTTAGTTATTAAAAGTTTGCTTACTATGATGACAAAAATATTCTCAACTGCTTAGATGAACAAAGAGGTCTTCTCTGTTGGTTGCATATTAGATACAATTTCCTGCATGTTATAAACTTCCAGAAACTCAGGCCAGAATCTATTTTCAGTGGTGTAAATAGATTTGCTAAGATTTGTTTCAAATTCTTTGAGTGTTAGGCAAGCAAAAAACCTTCCTTAACAATGTATTTACCATAAGCTATTGTAGGATTGTGTTCCAAACTAAAAGCTAGACGCATTTTTCATACTAAACTATTGAACTGTGGCCCCAGAGTCTGCTGAAATAGCTCTTCAGAGAATACTGCATTGTGTTGTTGATATCCTATTTGCATCACGCCCCTCTAGCAGGCATCAACATCTGTAGACTGTTTGAGAAGAAAGCTTATGCTGCATTAATAGAAGGACGTTCATCCAACACATCAAATTAGTCTGCAAAAATGGAATTATTAAATTCACAATGGGGGGAAATAGAAAAGGCAGATTTTAGCTGCTATTTCCTCCTTCCACAAAGTTCTTGAGCTGGAGGATCAGAACCGCGTAGCAAACACAGGTTTCTGTGAATGAGAACTGCAAATTGTCTCTTGAGCTGGAGGATCAGAACCACGTAGCAAACACATGTTTCTGTGAATGAGAACTGCAAATTGTTACTGGTATAGACAAGAGCTGAGATTGAAGAAAAAGCAGCCATACCTCTGCACCAGCAGCTTGGTAACCTCTCGTTCTGGTGAGCCTCCCCTCGTACTTCAGCACGATCTCCTTCGCCTGCCTGCACAAGAAGGTGGAGGTTCATTCTACATTGATCCATTGATCCTTATTCTGCACAAGCAGCAACTAGCAAAGTTGTCAAATGCTCTGATTGTCTCACCATTAACCCCTTATCCAGGCAATGCCTTTTTTGTTTGACTATTGAGGTTTTTATCTATACTTTTAAATCACTCAGAATTTTATCTGTGACAACTCAGCATTCAAAGGTTTGACTGCAGGAAGGGTTTTCTGTTCCTCTAGTTTATTTCTCTGTCCTTTTCTTTCAAAGTCTTTCTTTTAAAATGGCACAACCCAAATGAATAAAATAACAAAATCCCCATTACAGTCTGGTAATCTCATATGGATGCTAACACCTCTTCTGCAGATACGGTGTAGCTCTTTTGTAAGATGCAAAGAGGTGCATGTTCATCTGGTCATACACAGTCTTTGACCTCAGCAGAAGGTGGATGGGGACCATGAAGATCTCATCAACAGGAGCAGAAAGGCAGCAAGCCACATATTCTGCTTTGGAGAGAAAACCCTCTCTACTTCCCAGATCACACGAAGACTCTACTGCAGGTAGGAGTTCCTCATGGCTACATTGCCATCTAAACATCATACAGGGTTTTGAGAGAAAGTTGCCAGATGAAAAGGAGGAAAAATAAAAAGCAAGCCTCAAACAGATCATGTGATGAAAAACCTCACACAATTTAGACAGGTGACCCAAAGATTTAGGCAGATCCTCTTTCATTATAAATTTGGACTTATTAATATCATAATAAACTGTGAAACATGTTATTACTACACTGACCATATCTTTTAAACCTACAGGTATCCAGTGTTTACTGCCATTTACAGTATATTACTTGAAGATATGACCAGCTTATGTTCTCATACCGTGCAACTACCTTAAAAAATGGCAGACTGATTCTCCTTTTTGGGACACAGTGAAAAAAATTGAGCTTAAAAATATATTATTAACAGTGTTTCTTTAGACGACTGAGTAGCTGACACAGTGTTTTCATAGTTAATAGCCAGAGCATGATTTCTTGCTCTCTCCTCTGTGCAGTGACTGTCTAAAGAGAGCCATAGGCACACACAGGAGACAACTTCACCTACAGACTGTCCGCCCTGAGTCTGCTGCTTTCAGCCAGCTCTCTGATCTCCTCAGAGCACCCTCATGGCATGCTTTCCTAGCAGCTCTTAATCATTTCTGTGTGCAAACCCTTCCAGCTTACACTTAAAAACTCCCGAGGCTGGAAGCACCACCACAGTCAGTGAGCCTGAAAACTTTTGTGCAGACACTTTTACCTGAGTGCCCTTAGCTTCTGCCTCATTGGCCATGGTCGGCAGCGGATATTGGACATAATCTCCTTCTGGTACTGGATGTTCTGAAAGATCTGCTCTGGGTCGTGGCTCTCAGACTTTTCTTCACTGATATCATCATCCGAGTTGCTGGCAGCCCAGCACACACCCCACGAGAGGAAAAATAAGACAAATTATTCCCATTCAGAGTCCCAGCAAACTGTTGATTTGCACAGGATCCAACCTATTAGAGCAGTATAAGAGCAGTGAGCTGGGGAACTCACATGACCTTATTGTTTGAAAGCTGATTAATGATTGGGATCATTTTCCCAATATCCACATCTCCAGGATGTGCCTC
>NW_008675223.1:21317-25640 GCF_000695815.1 Acanthisitta chloris
TTATCCCACCATGAATCTCAGTCTTTCCTCTCCAAGCACTTCCAGCCATAAATGTTGTACATCACTCTAGCGAGCCTCTCGGTATATTTTTCTGTCTAAACATTTCCAGCAAGAGCACTTAACATTCATTTACTTATCATGCCATTTATTTGGATTGTAATAATGATAAAATATTTTCTTGGTAGAACAGGGGGAGCAGGTGATTTGACCACAGTCATCCTTTGATCCTGTTCCGTGCTGAGGGGGGTGGGAGTGTGGGACCCCACACACCAAGAAAAAAAGATTCCTGTAAAAGGATTCATGTGCTGCAGATTTCTGTGGATGATTATTGAATTGCCTTTTCTGTTGCTGTCACCACATTTGCTAAGCTCCAGCCCTTGCAATTCCCTGTTTGTCTATAAAACAGCAGCATTATTCATTCTTGCAGAGGTTTAGGTCTAAAAACCTGTGGTGACTGTTTCTCCCTGAATAACACGAAGGGATCTGAAGTACTGCAACTGCCACCAGCAGGAAAGTTTCCCAATTGTTTTGCTATGTACTTGTTGGAAAAGTTCCCTGCAATTTTGCTGAAAAAGCACCACCTTTTAATCACTTAAAAATAAATCATAACCTAAATCATGCCATGTTAGAACATTTGAAGGACACACTTCATCAGACCACTGGTCCATCGGTCAGCAATCCTGTCCCTTCAGCCGCAGGGGACAGTCAAGGGAAATTTATAGTTACACAGGAAAAGAATAAAGAGACTTCTTATCCTGCTATACCCTGAACTCATTGGAGTTACACTCCTTTATGAACAGTGTTTATGTTTCAGTAGGAAACATGACTTTTGAGAAAATAAAAAACTCAAAGAGGTTTGAAATACATCTGCAAACAGAAAGAAAAGAGATTTCTTATACTCATGTCCATGTGATCACACTCTATCTAAATGAAAGTGAAAAGACAAGTTCCCACTCCTGTGCTAGATAAGGCATTACACTCCTGGAGGGAGGAGGGTCTCTTACCTGTGGGGTGGCTCCTGGTAGGTGTAGATTCCAGTGTGTCGCTTCACGGTGCGATACTTTTTGCCGGACTTGGCAGATTTCACGGCAGCAGAACCTGTCACAGCTGCCATGGTGGCAGCTGCTGCCCACACCAGGTGGAACTCTGCCGCGCTGGAGGGCTCTGAGCTCTCCGCTCAGATGTCTTATAAGCAGCCAAATGTTATTAAGCAGAGAGCAGCGAGTGCTGCGAGCCCTGCAGAGCAGAGGATTGCTGCCTGGTGCTCCAGCTTGGAGAGGACCTGCTGCCTGGCAGTGCCTTAAAGCCACAGTGCACAGCAGCCCCACTGTGGTGCCTTGAAGCTGGGTAACCAGGTTGAGGTAGGGAGCAGAGCCCAAGGGTGGGCCAGCTACAGCCCTTAATGCACAGCCAAGTTTCCCTTGTCACAGATGAAGGATGTCAGGATGTCCCTCAAAGCGCAGGCACAGCCACCACGCTGACCTGCTCTGAGTGGTGTTTCCAACAAACACGCTGTATGTGCTGTTGACATCTCTGTTTCGTGTGCTTGAAAGAATGTTCTTGTTTAGGTAAAGTAAGATGGTTTGCATTTTGGCCTTTACTAATAGAGAAAAATGCAATGTTGTTCTCCTACAAGACTTCCAGATCCTCTCCTGGAGGACAGTCCTGACTGAATGAGATGCTGTTGATTTCTGGGCCCCAGTCCCAACCTCTCACCATTACCTCCATTCCTTGTACCTCAGTTTATTGGCTTGTCTCTTGGAGGTATCAAAATACATTCTACTCAGACAAATTCAGATTATCAAGAAATTAACTTTTTCTTGGTAGTTGTAGTATCTTAATCATGGTCAATTCCATTAATTCCTCTATCACCTTTAACATATACAACCAGCATTGACTATTAATAACAGTAATGGTTATTCCTAGAGCTAAACCACTGGAAAAAAGCACCAACTCATGCTCTTTTCCCATTTCTTCAGCTCTACTACTTAACTAATTTTATTACAAAACTAATCTGGTAGATACTAAAAGTATATTTAACACAGAGAATCACTTTAAAAAACAACAAAGTGAGTGGTGCTGTAAATTTGAGGACCACATATTAAAGGGTTATTTTCTCTTTCTCTCCTTCTGTATGTCTTGGGGCAAATTCTTGCACTTTTATGCCTCATTTCCCATCTTTTAATAAGGATAACATTCCCACATTTCACAGGAACAATGTGCTTGCTGGCATCACATGGGCATGAACTTCCTAATTCTTTCAAAATACTTCATGTGCTTGATAAAACTGAAAGCAAAACACCAGTTTTCAGTTTAAAATGTCTCAACCAAACTGCAGTAGCAATAACTTTGACTCAGTTTACATCTACTCAAATAGTAAGGCATCAATTTTTTTAATCCAAGATTAAATACTGGGCAACTGACATACTGTACATGGCAGCAGCAGTTGTATTTTCATGGTGGAGAGTCCCCTGACACCCTTCCTGTAGTCAGCACCAACATCCCCTCTGAATCAGCATCTCTGCAGCACTGGTATTGGTTGCTAGGACAGAACAGACTGCTCCAAGATCTGCTGGTACCAGGACAGCTAAAGGACTTGATAATTTAATTTCCTGAGCTTTTCTCCATCATACTCTGCTGGTACCAGGACAGCTAAAGAACTTGATAAATTAATTTCCTGAGCTTTTCTCCATCATAGAAGTTGTGGGTATTCTGAGTCACATTATTAAAACAGCAAAACAAACCAAAACCAACTTGATATGAATAGTTTCTGCAGCCACAATTTGGTGTTCAGAAAGTAGGCGAGAAAGGAAGAGTTTACAGAGACTATTCCCTTGTTCCTAACTTGGTATTTTCTGTCCTTAATAGCTCTGTGCACAGTGCAGCAAGGGTTTTGATTGCATAAATCAATGGTCTGTTGTGGTTAACTTTTCCTTGCAGCCTCTGACAAGAAAGAACATTAAGTTCTCTCTGCTAAATTTCCTGTAGAAAATAGCACAGGCAGGTTTTTCCTCTCTCCAGAATTAATCTAAGATACTGCCACTTGCTGAGAAATTCTACTTTTCCATTATCATGGTTCTGTCCATTGTCATATACTTATTTAGTTAAATAACTAAAGGGCTAAGTAGTCACAAGCCTTATTATTTGTTATTTGTTTGGTTTTACTGTATTGAAAGAGTAAGTCCATTTGGTCTAATTCACTCCACACTTTTTAGATGACAAGTAAGGACCAGATGAAGATGATTCTGCATTTCCAAAATGCAGTTCACAGTAAAGCCCAAAGTTCACTTGGCATATCTTGTCTGAAGCTTTGCCAGAAATGTGGGAGTTCCAAAAGAGCCCCAGAATTGTAAAGAAATGCCCCAATTCAGGATTCAGTAAAATTAGGCAGCTGATTGTATTCTGCACCACACAATGTGTCTGGTGCAGGACTTTTAAGCCTGCTAAAACCCACTTATTACATGGAGTTTTTTCCTGGAAACCAAACTCTCTAGTCCCAACTGCACTCTGAGCATCACTTGTACCCACCTCCTTTAGCCACAACAGAGACTGAAGGCTGTGGAATCATTTCCAGCTTCCCAAGGATGGACTACTACCAAAAAATTACTTTTTCTCTGCTGCATCTTATTATTTTTCATTTGAAGTCTGTAAAATAGAGGCTGTTAGTGTTTTGACATCTAAATCTTTCTGTATCTCTCTTAAATCCACAAACCTTTAAATGGCTTTTCTATTTGGCTTCTAGTTCACAGGAGAAAAGAAACATCCTACTGTCCTCTCGGTGTCAGACCATTCATCAAGTGAAAACAAACAGCCAAAAGGAATGGGTATCAGCCCAGAAACACTTCTCTGTTAAAAGTCTTATCACCTCTTTCCAGCTGGAAAAACAGAACTATTCTGAATGCCAGGAACGCCCTTTAAAGCTTTGATTCTAAGAGTGCACACCCACAGCACCACTTTTTTTGACCTGCCACAAGATATATTTTCAGTTCTATAATTTAAAAGCAATAAGATGTCAGTTCAGATGTATTTTCTTGGCTGCAGTTATTTTTCTTTGCATCCCAGCCAGTGGCCCAGCACTGGGGACTGGATTCTGCTGCCTTAGCTCGTGAGAATAAGTGCCTCTCTAGTCAGGCCAGTCTACTCCAGTCCATTAGCTGCCTGCGTGCAGAAACATTAATCTCATGTTGCAGATAGACATCTCACTAAGGAAGATTCCCCAGAAAGAAGGTTTTTGACACAATAACATCCTGAATCCCCCAGAGAGCATAAGTTAAATCTCTAAAAACTGCAGGAGAGAAGCGCAGCTATTTCTCCTTCTATATT
>NW_008675223.1:25670-39034 GCF_000695815.1 Acanthisitta chloris
ATGCCCTACTTTTTATTTGAAGAAATCACAGTGGAAAGATTAAGATTTAACATCATCCATAGTTCCCAGGGATTACTACATTTCACAAAGAAATCTGTATCCTTTAATATGATGGTTGTATAGCACTACCAAAACCATTAAAGCCCAAATATTACTAATTTGCATAGATTTAATTGGCTAGTGTATCTTAATGTGTCAACAAGGCAAATAAATTTTGTTTCCCTTTGTTAGAAGAAAGTCTAAAGTCTAAAAAAAACAAAGGGACAATTTAAGCCTGACATTTACAGAGCTCTAATGCTGCCAATGCTCAAGGCACATACATCATATGAAGTTACTACCAAACACTAAAAGCGCAATGAGCAGCAGGAGACTTATGAATTCAGAGCCCATCTGACAGAAGGCAGCAGAGTGCTTTGTAAGAGAAAACAGAAAGCAGGCTTCAAGAGCTGAGCCCTGAAGTTGGCTACATCCTCCGTTCCCCGTGATCCCTGCAATGGCCTCTTTAAAGAACTCAAGTGTTAACTCAGATCACAAAGAGGGTTTTGGTTTTGCTTTTCAACTCAGCAAGCAGTTTAGCAACCAGAACACCCAGCTGCCCATTTCAATATGCTCTATTGAATCCAGAAACCTACTGGGGTTTGTTTTACTCTGAGTGAATACTACAGGGGTTATAGATTTGATTTCAATTGCTATTAACTGGATGTAAAACAGCACATTAACCTTTTACTGCAAAACTTACAGCTCTCTGTGCTTAATATTAGGAAGCCTCACATTTGATTCATAGGATCATTTTGCATTTTCAAACACTTAGCCAGGAAAAAGCTGGGCTGGTGAAGTCTGCTTACTGAAAATTCAGGCAAACAGTAGGCTATGTTCTTCATGCTTGTTCAATTATTCCCATAGAGTTACAGTTAAAATTTTACCCATCATTTCAGCACAGCACTTAAACTCTGGGACCTTTTCAAAATCTCCCTGCTTGGGAGGTTCACAAAACTGCTGATCTCAATTTCAAGGTAGAAAGTTAAGAAAAGGATAAGTTTTCCAGTCATCTCTGTAAAAAAGAGAATATTATCCCTCCAGATCCTTAAGTACATAAAACAGGTGGGGAAAAAAAGGTATTTGGAAACACTGAGAAAGACAACTTGTGTATTTTTAAGTGAACTAATTATGAGTAGTGCTGAAAACACTCAATTCCATAGAAACCAGTTACAGGTAATGATGGTGTACAGCACCCAAGTTTGTGTGGAAACATTGAAACTCCTCTTAGCTTGAGGACCTTTACTTTTTGAGCTGAAAGAACTAAAATCAAAAGACCCAATTGGACCTCAAAGACAGACATTGCATTCTCAAATTGCAATTTCAGTTCACCTGTTTAGTCCCCAGAGATATTATAGATGTGCAGCTGGACATAAGAGCAGTTATGGGATTTGCAGGGTAACAATGCCAAAGCCATCATCTTCCCTTACTCAGAGTAAAATTGATCTACTGAGGTCTATTAAATCATTGTCTCCCCACAAGATTGTTTGGACAGTTTAATTTCATACAGTAGGTTTCACTCTTCAGTTTCATCACGTTCATAACTCTTGCTGACATTTAACACACTTGAATCAAGGAGAATACTCCCATCATCGTTCAATTTTCTTTGCAAATTCACATCCCACATAAAAAATATTCCATTTTAGAGCTCCTCCTGTGCAGTTAACCGATCTTATAGCATTGTAAGATGACTATTTTTATTCTTGGATGAGTATCACGATGATTAAAATATACATTTCTGAGACAGTACAATCCACAAGAGAATATATTGAAATCAGAAAATTGTCAAGGGCATTTTAGAGGCCAATACTAAGACAGCAGCCAAGCACAAAAGGAAGGGAAGCAAAGAGGGGCTAAAGACAAACAGAGACAGCTACATGCCAAGCCAAGCACCCATAGTGGGGCAGAGCAGGCCCCAAGAGCTGTCACAGCCAGTAACTTGCAGCTCTCTACTTTCAGGTGACAAAAAAGTAATTAGACACCATAAGAAACCTAGTTTTTCAAGTGTCATACATGGGCTGTGGCTACTTCTTCTATGAGGAAATCTGTATTTTGAGCAGCTTTGTCTATCCAGCAGTATGACGTGCATCCCACAGACATGTGCATTTCACCAGAGACCTTTTTGAAAGCACTGTAACCAAATTATTTTCCAGACTTACGTGAGTCGGTACAAGCCAGACCAGGAGTCGGTGAAAATGAAGAAGATAATTTCCGAACATTTAATAAATAAACAAATTTCTCATTTTAGAAGAGAGGAAGAGTTTCAGGAATTGACAACGGTAGAAAGTAACTGAATAGTCAAGGATTTCTAGAGTGATGATACTTGGGACAGTCTCACAAGTCAAAAGTCTGGAAGAGGTGGTATGTCTCAAGCAGGCATCCAGAAAAATCTATTTCTAATTTCCTTCCTTTTTTTAACATCCACTCAATTTTTCAGCCTAAAATTGCACCCTAATTTTAGAGGGCCTTTGTCACTGAAATAGTAAGATTTGCTCACTTACATTTTTTGCCTAACATCTTCACAAATGAGATGTTCATAAAAAATGGGAGAGGAAATCCAGATTAGCTTAATTCATTGCATAAAGAATGATAGTAATCCTATTACTGGATCACCTAGGAGGTTGTTTAGGTACACAACACTTAACTCATTAGCAAACACCAATCATCATTTGTCCAAGATAAAACTGCAAACACAGCTACTCAAATTACTGTCTGCAAAGAGATGCACTTGTTCCTCGTGCCCTCCAGGATATTGCATCAACACAACACTTGGCAAACCTGGATGTACCAGGCTGTGGTTACATGATCATCTGAATTCAGCATCTCTGCATAATCCTGACGATCTCCTGCCACTTCCCACTTCCCAGGTTAGTCTTCAACAGAGAGGTTCTTTAATTCAACTACCACTCAGCAGCATAATCCTCACTGGGTGCACAAGAGAGCTCATGGGAATGAACCAGGAAGGTGCAAGGAGTTGGGTGGGCTCATCCCTCTCAAAAGTAGCATGGATTTATGTCAAAGGTACCATTTAACAACTGCCTGAGAGTCTAACAGACACAGGTTCCCCCTGCAGCAGTTCATTCAGAGACTGTACCTTGTACAGCATGTTTCCTTCAACCTCTGGTGGGTTCCCTTCTCCCTTCCTTGGAAATATACCTGCTTCTTCTATTAAACTTATCTCCTCATTTCCTTACTCAGTTGCCAAAATCCTTTAGTGTTTCCAAGACCAGGCTTTAAGGAGTTCAGCAAAATCCACTGTTCTCAGGGAAAGCTGCTCCTTGGAATTTTCCCATAGGGAATTTGGAGCAAGCTTGCTCTCTGTTTACACCAAGGAGGCAAAGCAAACCAAATGTCACTTTCAGTGGCCAACACACTCATCAGCATTTGTCTCCTGGCCCATTTCTGTGCCTCAGCATATGAAACATATGTAAGAAAGCAATGAAAGACAACCAAGTGTATCTAGAGTTTGCAATATTAAAAAAATATTCAGACATTCTACCTTGGTAAATTCCACAAACCCTCAAAGTCAACAGTGCATAATGAATATACACAATATCCTTAGCCTGGAAAATAAATGCAGCCAATTAGATGCAATGTAGGCCAGGCTGGTGATGAGAGGAACTGGCAACCTGGTTTACCTGCAAGAGTTTTCTTAAAGGGATAAAAATAAATTGGCATTTAGAAACACATTAGTTAAAAAATGCATCTAGTACTATCAAGAAACTGCCAAGGGGAAACTTTGAAAGTGTAACAAAACAAAACAGCAAAGCTCTGGAGACTTCAAAACATTATGCCCTGGCAGAAAACTATTCTTAATATTCTTCACACAAAGACTGTGTGCTAGTGGCTAAATGCTGCAGTAACTCAATACAATAGGATTTGACATTTCTTCTTACTCTACCCAAAAGACACACCACTACATCTATGAATAATGATGTTAAGATTGATGTTTATTAAGCATAGTGAAATGTTTTTAATTTCATACAGGCTCAGAAGCACTGTGATGCCTGAGCTCACCACATATCAGATGACCTTGAAAGTGCCTGAGTCATGGGCAGTTTGAGCTGCAATCTAAACAACCATCTTAAATCTTATACGTTCTCATGTACTTATTATCTGGACTTTGTACTTTCCTACCATGGAAGAATTTTCACATAAATTATAAAGGAAATGAAGCAAAATGTAATTACAGTGTCGAACAGCTCCAAGGCAGATAGATAGCACAAGGCATGCAACAGAGTTCAAGAGTCAGCTTTCAATAAATGTCACCTATTAGGAGGACTCTAAATGAAACATATATCACTCAGCCACCCACTTCTAAATTCTATCATTATCTTATCACTGGAATAAGCACTTATAAGGTTACAGCGATTTCAAACAATCAGCTTTCAAGCAGATTTCTCAAAGGGACTTTTCATCTTTGCTTTTACACATCACCATTTGGACTTTAACATATACTAGAAAATTCTATTACACTGTATTAAATTGAGTTATCTCAATGAAAACATCTCTAGTAAGGTTAACCCAGACACTTAATAATCCATTAGCACCCTCACTTTTTCAACATAACAAATTTTCTCATAATGGCTTTTCAGTCTCAAAAGGAAAAGACACAGCTATAGAGCTTCTGAGTGTTCTGAATTGATGGGATTCAGCCAAACAGTAGGAACACTGCAGTGATGAATAAAATCACATTTTTGCACCTGACTTCAGTGGATGGTAAGTCAGCCCCATAGCCTTTGCATTAACTGCTCACAGCCCAGTTCTTAGAAGGGTCCATGAAACACTCTCCTCTTCCTGGGAGGATCCTTTCTTAACCCATTTTTGCAGAATCTTGGACTTTGTTTTTCTTCCTTGCATTTGGGGAGCTTTTGTGTGACCCTCAATGCAAAAGGATTCTAAAAACAATACAAAATGTAGTTTATGAACACGAAGTAAATGCTAACAAAATCTTAATACATATATTTCAAACAGGATCTTGTGATGCAAATATATCAGCCTTTATCTGTTGCTGAATTAAATATTATCATCAAGGTTATGGAGATCAAGTGTTTGAGCCCAAAAGTTGGAAGAAAAGCCTCAAACTAAACTATGTAAGCATTGTAGGGATTTTCTCAGATACTGTGGTAGTGATCTCCACATTCTTGCCTGCACACAATAAACACACACTGGTTTTTCTAAGTTCATCTGTGGTGTTCACTGATCTCATGGTACATTTTATATCCTTTGTAAGTGGAATGTTTTGAGATATCCCTAAAATAGACAGCATGGGCTTCGCTGATTTAACTCATCTAAGACTTGAGATGTACTATGAAGATGCAGATGGGCAATCTCTAAACTGATTTAACTCATCTAAGACTTGACATGTAGTATGAAGATGCAGATGGGCAATCTCTAAGGCTCAGCTTGTGCAAAGCAGTTTAACTCTAGGTAATATCAGAAATAAATCAGAATCTATCATTAATATTTAGCTTTTCATTAATATTACACAAAGAACTTAGTCTGATCTCCTTCATTTTTTTCCTCTTTCTTGTCTTTTCCTGCTTATGATGTTATCATTCAGTTATTTTCTCATCACAGTATTTAATTTCACACTTTTAAAAAAGCCCCATATGTTGTTCTCAAAGTTTTAAGATGGGCAGTTCTTTTCACAATTTAAAAGTATTTCTAAGGTGCAACCTAAATGCAGAAATTATATCACCTTGTGCAACCTAAATGCAGAAATTATATCAACAGAATTCAATCCATTTTTTGTAGGTTTAATTAAATGAGTGCAATCTCTTTGCATCTCATAAATCATCTTAGCTGTAACTAACACTGATTTGTTTAATTGGGTAACTGGTTTAAATGCTTAAAGAATTAAACTGAACCAGCTCCAAGTTAGGAAGTTGTTTAATTCAGCTTGTGCAGACCTTTAGATTTGTATTCTAATTCAAAGTACACAAAAGTGAACAAGAGAACAGAACTACTGAAAGCATTGGTGTATGATTTAATTAGCTCTTTCAAGATGTGCACTCATTTCTGAAGGGATAACATGCTCAGCAGTAGGTAAGAAAAAATGATGAAAATAATGACAACTAAAAAAAAAAGGAAGAACATCAGTGAAAGTTCTTATAAAAAGTCTTACTTTTTATCAACAAAAGGATTTTCCTCTGAGGCTCCATTTCTATTATCACACAATGAATCTTCTGCCATCACAAACACAGATGTTCCCTTAAGTCTGCACAAATGCCAAAAGCTCTTTGTCTTAATATCCACTCTGGAAGGGCTTTGTTAATGAGGATGTATTAGCAATTTATTAAGTAATGTTCCTGCATCTGCTGCTGGTCCTTAGCCTTTCCTTTCCATGTGATCCAAGTCAAGTACTGCACAAGATGAGCCTGGAGAAAGGCAAAGCATAAAATGAGCTTCTTGTAGGCAGCAATCCAGTGGGCAAACAGGGTGAGGATTGCATAGTGCTTTTATTTGTAACATTCATGTATACAACTGACGAATTTGACACATCTAGGGGTGATGAATAGGTCGGGGACCTCCTCACCTGCATGTGACAGGAGGCTGAGTGGAGCTGTCATGCTGAAGGTAAACTGGATTTGCAGACCTGAATTAAATGCATTGGTAATTAATTTCACCATTAGATGCAGTTTCCAGACCTGGACAGGGGTGAAATCTATCCCTACCTCTTATTACACACATAAGCACAAATTTCAATAAAGAATGATGTTTCTAGGAGAAATTATGGACCTTAATATCACTCTCTTTACTGGAGGGTTCTGGTAGTCAGGCAGCTTTTTGACCATTTTTTCCTGCAGAGAGAGACGAACGCTCCACCGTGTGGCCAAGCTGCTCCCTTATACTCTGCTCAGTATCAGAGTTAATGGGTTCCTTTAGTAAATGTGTTTTGCCTTTAATAAAATTTAGACTAACTCTTGGGAAAGCAAACAGGACACTGAAAAGATGTTTTCAGCTAAAAAAACAACCCAAACCCCACTCCAGATACAGTTGCATATCTCTAGTTTAATAGCAGAGCATGGGATGGCACAAGAAGAGAAAAGTCACAGGAAACTGATGTGAAAGTCTAGAAACAATTACATCCCCATTCAAAGTCCAGCTCAAAGACCATTCTTTGGATTTCTTAATAAGAAAGAGTGAGCAAACAATTAGGAAAAAATATGGAAAAAACTATGTAGCATGCAAGATATTTTTATTACCCTTCTTCCTCCCTGAGATATATGAACTGCATCACTTCTTCATTTAGGGTTGAGTTTTTTCCTTTACTTTTAATATCAGAATCATTAGAAGTGGAATGGTTTTTACTTTAAACTTTTTGCTTAATTCTTCAGTGAGTTTTTAGGCACTTCTTCAGTATAATAAATATTCAGTCCCACATTAGATGCTCAACATGTGCAAACGACTAGAGAAACAGTATGATTGTTATTAACATTTATCAACAGGAAACCTAAATGAGGAGATATTTAGGGTCCCACTGAAGGCCTACTGAAGGTTTGCAGTAGTTCTTCCAGTGCTTTCTAAAGGCTTTGATAATGCTCTAGAGCAAACAAAGACAGAGTCATAAAGACCTTGAAAATATTGTTTCTGTAGGATGAGGACTCCACCTTCAATTCATTGCCCATCATGGAATAGCTGAAAATGTGGGAAAGCAATACAGCTTTGTTTGAAGTCTGGTCCCACACCCTCTGACCTAGAACAAACTAATATATTTACAGAATACATCAGCTACTGAAAGGTGAAGCTCTCATAAGGAACTAGATGTTTTTGATACAAAAGTGAGACATCTCTTTCCAATGAGTAATGTATTTCCAGAAATGTGACTCCATTGTCTAACCATCATAGAACATATTTCTTTATTCTCATAATGATGAATAATAAAATTAATATATTGCCAGTGCCAGAACACAAAACAAGCTTGGAGTGCAAACAATGTGCTCTGTCATGTTCATAGGAATTTTGAAGAGGGTAGATGGAACTTACAGTGGAAACAGCAGTGACATTTCAACTGCCAGTGCATTCTTCTGAAAACTACTTTCTCAGGTTAGTAGTTTAATCCACTGTTTACTTACAGTGGAAAGTCTCCTTGAAATAAAATTAAGGGGCTGATGCTTTCAATACCAAGTGCTCTGCTCCTCCTGCACACCCAAAGCAGACAATTTCTGTAAAACATAAATTTTTAAGTGCCAGGTCCAGACATTTAAGCTGTTCTGTTTAAGCACAGGAAACTAATCTGATTTTGTTGTAACCTGATTTGAAATTTGTAACATGACCTAAGAAGCCAAATCAATGAGATTAGGAACCTGCACTTCTATGAAGAAAAAAAGCCAGCAGATTAAATGCACAGACATACACAGAGACAAAACAACTGGAATCTGAAATGAATGCAACTAAACAAGATTCTGTCACTTGAGATGACATGCACTGATTTCCTGGAACATTTAGCATTAATATGATTTGCTGTAGATCAATTAAAAATGAGGAATACCTGAAAGGGAAAGGTACAAGTCACTGGATCACAAATGTCCATTTTAGAAGGTGAAAATTCTCACACACTCATTCCTTTGGTCATATTCTCACTGTGGCCAGTGCAGCACCTAGCAGGAATTTCTGTCATGGAAAGAAAGAGCAATGCATAAAAGCGATGTATAAAGCATTTATCTCCTGAACAGGGGAAGTGTCTGCAAGACACAACATTATGGATGTGAGAAATGTAGCAATGGAACTACCAGACAGCAACAGGAAAAACTGGAGGAGAACAAGTTGCATCAGACCTGATACTGGAACTCAGTTACTCAGGATACTCTGACTCATACCATATCCAAACCAGTCTGAAATGAATTCCTCAGTGAGACTGGTGTGATAAACAGCATGTTGTCTAACTGACCGGATCTCAGAACATGTAAAAGAGCATTTAGCAATGAGTTTTAGTTCATGAACCATCTGTGTTTCAGCAAATAACATGAGTAACACCTAAAGATGAATTACCAAGTTAGGACAAATTCTTGAGAGATTCCTAGGAACAAAGTTACAGGGGAGACATTGAGATGTTTGAAGATTTTCTTTTAGCAGCAAACATCTTTGAAAACCCAGATAGCCTCATCAGTAATCATTACTCTTGGTAATTACACTTCAATTTAACTCTCATATCTCATCCCACATCTCAGATCCGGTTGACAAATGCTTAATTAATTTATGTTGCTTTTTTTATGCAAACGTAGGTGGTTTGGCTGTTTAATCCTTTTCATTGCAAGATCATCTGTTAGGGGTAATAGTCTCTGAGCATTTAAATGATTGCTGCAGCAAAGTGCAATTCCCTGGTCGAACAGCAAGAAAAACTCTTTTTAAAAAATCCTTTTCTGTGCACACATTTCTGATGCACAGTTGACAGTGTTACTTTCAGTGGTGGATGAAGCCAGAGAAACCTGAGAAGAAAGCAGAGACTACAGCTTCTTCAGCTACTCAGCTCTTCACAAAGCTTTGAACATCATGAGCTCATGGCAGCCTTTTGCCATGGGCTCCCAAAATGGTGCATGAATAATCCTGGTACAAGTTCAGAAATGTATACATGACTGTGCTGGTTTGAGCTGAAGTAGAGTTAACTTTCTTCATAGAGGGTAATATGGGGCTATGTTTGGGTTTTGTGCAGAACACAGAGTTGATAATACAGAGATGTTTTTGTTGTTGCTGAGCAGAGCTTACACAGAGTCAAGGCCTTTGCTGCTTTCCGTACTGCCACGCTGGCAAGGAAGTTGGGGATGCATGGGAGATTGGGAGGAGACACAGCTGGGACAGGTGACCCAAACTGACCAAAGGGATATTCCATACCACTGGACATCATGCTCAGTATATAAGGTGGGAGGAAGAAGGAGGAAGGGGGGACATCTGGAGTGATGGCGTCTGTCTTCCCAAGGAACCGTTATGTGTGATGGGGTCCTGCTCTCCTGGAGATGGCTGAACACCTCCTGTCTGTGGGAAGCAGTGAATTAATTCCTTGTTTTGCTATGCTTGTGTGTGCAGCTTTTGCTTTCTCTATTAAACTGTCTTTATCTCAACCCATGAGTTTTTGTAGCTTTTATCCTTCTAATTCGCTCCCCCATCCCGTTGGTGGGGGAGTGAGTGAGAGGCTGTGTGGCTCTTGGCTGCTGCCTGGGGTTAAACCACGACAATGACAAAACAGGTGTATATTTAGACCAAAGGCACAAGTCATCACCAAGAAACCATTTCCAGTCCACTCACTATATCAAGGAAACAAGGCCACAAGGAAACAAACCTGAGGACTAATATCCTCCAGTTGTCAAGTGGATGGTTAAACATGGCCAGCTCACCGTGGTGGTAGGCCAGCTTGCTAGGGATCTGTAGGAACTTCCCCTGAGGAATTCAAAGAAAAATGATGTTCAATGTGATGAACATACTGCTACCTAGATGGGCTAATAGCCTGTGGTACCTTTCTGTCCTGAACTGTTGGTGAATCATGAGAAGCAGAAAGGACAGCTGTGACTGGAACTCAGCACATGCTATGGCACAGGCTGCCTGCTGACAGTGGGACACAGGGATAAGCATCACCAAAAGGCATTAAGAGTCCTTAGAGAACAATTTGTGAAGTGGATGGCCTGTACCTCCATCACTTGATCCTGTCAGGACAAATCAGTCTCTCAAGGAAGCTTCTTTGATCTCTGCCTTCCTGTAAGCTGAACACACAAAACCCTCAGGAAAATGATTGCTGTTATCAGTGAAGTGGGCATCCTTTCTTTCACTGGTTTGCAGTGCAAAAAACTGCCAAGAAGACAGAGAAGGGAAGACAGTAAAGCAGTTATGAAAAGGGAAATACCGTCCCCAACTCAAATTTGGCTGGTTGAGTTGGCAGGATGGAAACAGTAAGGGTATAATCAGAGGGAACGGGAAAACAGAAGGCATCTAAGTTGACAGGAGGAGGAAACAGAAATAGAATGTTCAGCCTTTTGGTACTGCTGTCAAACACAGCCAAACCTTCCAAGGCTCCTTTGGGAAGTCATATACTCTGCCATAACACGATAGATGTAGTTGCAGCATGACAGGGATGTTCAGCTGTTTTGCAGCCAGTGCTCCAGACTCTGCATACTTACTCCTACTTACTCCTACCAGTCTATGGTGATTAGGGGGTGGAGTAAAGGCCAGGATTTCAATGAAAATGAGAAATTGCCTACCACTATCTACAGTTGCTATTCACTGACATGTGCTGTAGGACTCTGCTTACTCAGCCTCAGAAAAAATTCATTGTGACAAGGAAGCAAAGCCTAGAGATTAGACTTTACCAGCAGATCTATGTGCTGCTGACAGCTGAGTGTCCCTCCCTGGTTCTGCCTCAGTGACCACACACAGAGTCCCCACGAGATGGCTGCAGAGACTGCAGCATTGCAGCTGAACGTGCAGAGTCTCAGGCAAAGGGTTGAAAGTATCTTGAATGCACGTGGACCCTCCAAAAAGTTGCTTTCAAAAATGCAAATCCTTGTGACATTTGTCAAAATCTCATAAAAAGGCTTAAAAAACCCACATTAAATTAAACAATTCTCCCCCTCCTTTTTTTTTAAAGATTTGCTTTCTGTTCCTGTTTTGCATTTTATTCTTCTCATTCAGTTTTTAGTTATATGGTGCACATGATTTGAATTATCAGCATCGGAATTTTTTTTTCTCCTTTTTTTTTTTTTTTTTAAATAAATCTCTTTTTTTGGGAGACCTTCTGAAGTCTCTACATTTCTGTATTCTGCAATTAGGATGTTTATGTTGATTACACTGATTGTCAAACCTTTCACCTTTCCCATGTTTGGCTGTCAGTCACTGCTCATGGTGCCTCGTAACTGCCACACATTCCTTTTCATTTTGGAATTTTTGATTATTAGCCATCCCATGTCCTAGCTTGACACTGTCTGTGGATCTTAAGCTCTAATTCAGCCAAGGAACATCTGCATAATTCTAAACACATAAGCTTGAGTATGAAAAGCTTAGTCACTCACCCAGCCCTGGAAACCTTGCCCTGACAAGGAAGATCCACACCACCTAAACAAAAATCTAAGCCAATGACTCCTACTGACTCTGTCTGAATGTGAACAGCTGAAATCCAAGTTCTACCTCATCTATCTGAAACAGTTTTAGCATGGGTGACACAAAAACTTTAGTCAAGAGAGATCTACATGCCCTTATCATAAATGTAATTTTCTGAGGTCTGAAGGACATGGCATTGATTTTAGCCTGGGAACCTCTTTTGTAACAGATATTAAATGTCACACAGCCCAGAATCCCCCTTTTTAGCCTACATCCATTAACAACCTTAGTTTGGAAAGTTCCACAGAGAAAACCTATATAAGACTTCACTGAAGTCCATCTCTATCGCACTCTTGGTTGAAACCTGGGTCTTTATTAGGTTTCTCTGCCATTCAGAATTGTTCCACTGGTTCAAATCCATTAGTTATGCCTATATTGGAGAAAACTTTTGCCTAAACAGTAAACCAAAGCCTACCTATTTCTACCCAGTCAGGGTGTAGGTGCAATTACAGATTTACATCCCCTTTTTACCATTTTTCAGGCTGATTCTTCTAAAGTTTAGTCAAAGTATTGATGCCAGCCACAACCTCAGCATGGAAGCCAACTTCTGTTGCCTTTGCCAGCTTTTCATCTAGGTCTAACACAAAATGCTATTTTATCCTTTAAATGTGCACAACCATCAACCAGAAAAAAAAACCCAAAACTACCCTCACATATATATATTTAGCACCTTTGGGTTTTTTACATCCTTTTTTTCGGCCCCAGGCGGGAACAAAATGATTCAGTGTCAGCCTTCCAAGGACCTTGTTCATCAGCAAAAAAAAAAGCCCTGGTCTAAATTTCCAACATGAATCAAACTTCATGGCCTCATCTAAACTCAGTCCCTTAATTTTCATTATTACAGTGTATGCAAAGTAATGTGAGTCACACACATATCCCATTTGGATAAGGCCACAAAGACTTTGTTCTCTAAGCCCTGAATGTGCACATTTAACCTTCTGAAATCAATTTATATAGCCATTACTAGCTGTTGTTTCATGCTTGTGGATTTGAGGCTTGGCTCTTATTGAAGAGCTGATTGATTAATTTCAACATTGCAAAAGCCTCATTTAGCCAGGGGGACATTTCTGGAGTTTCATTTTCTAACTGAAAAGCAACCATAAGGGTACATTAAAATTATCTAATTTTGAAACTCTGAACCTTTACATGAGAACATGCATTTGGACATATTCACATTTGTTTTTTAAAAATACTTTCAGTCATTGTGCATCACTGAAATTAGACATGTGTATTGTTCTTTC